>NC_057413.1:36279862-36506824 GCF_019320065.1 Cervus canadensis
TCTTCATTTCTTCCTTCTCTAGTTGCTTTAGGTGTAGAGGTAGGTTATTTATTTGACTTTTTTCTCGTTTCTTGAGGTAAGCCTGTAATGCTATGAACCTTCCCCTTAGCACTGCTTTTACAGTGTCCCATAGGTTTGGGGTTGTTTTGTTTTCATTTTCATTCATTTCTATACATATTTTTATTTCTTTTTTGATTTCTTCTATGATTTGTTGGTTATTCAGAAGCGTGTTATTTAGCCTCCAGGTGTTTGAATTTTTAACAATTTTTTTCCTGTAATTGAGATCTAATCTTACTGCACTGTGGTCAGAAAAGATGACTGGAATGATTTCAATTTTTTGAATTTTCCAAGACTAGATTTATGGCCCAGGATGTGATCTATTCTGGAGAAGGTTCCGTGTGCACTTGAGAAAAAGGTGAAGTTGATTGTTTTGGGGTGAAATGTCCTATAGATATCAATTAGGTCTAGCTGGTCCATTGTGTCATTTAAGGTTTGTGTTTCCTTGTTAATTTTCTGTTTAGTTGATCTATCCAAAGTTGTGAGTGGGGTATTAAAGTCTCCCACTATTATTGTGTTAGTATTAATTTCCTCTTTCATACTCTTTAGCGTTTGCCGTACATATTGCGGTGCTCCTATGTTGGGTGCATATATATTTATAATTGTTATATCTTCTTCTTGGGTTGATCCTTTGATCATTATGTAGTGTCCTTCTTTGTCTCTTTTCACATCCTTTATTTGAAAGTCTATTTTATCTGATATGAGTATTGCGACTCCTGCTTTCTTTTGGTCTCCGTTTGCATGAAATATTTTTTTTCCAGCCCTTCACTTTTAGTCTGTATGTGTCTCTTGTTTTGAGGTGGGTCTCCTGTAGACAGCATATATAGGGGTCTTGTTTTTGTATCCATTCAGCCAATCTTTGTCTTTTGGTTGGGGCAGGAACATTCCCTGGGATTGAAAGCCCACTTTCCATACCCCTTTCAGAGATGTTGCCACCTGCTGGCTCCAAGAAGGACCTGGTTCTGGACTCCTTCCACTGTCTTGGGAAATCTTTCTGCTCTGTCTGTGGCATCTGTCCATCTCCATTCAGAAGCATTTAGCTGACATACTTAGCATAATCCCATCAATAACGTTAAGTTATAAGCCTAAAAAAGCCAGGAAGGGACTTTTGTTTTTCTGTCATAAAACACAATCATCCCCTGAAAGTGAAGTTTGCAGACAGCCCTACGTAGCTTCTTGGAATGGGGAGAGGAAAATTAAGAGAAGAAAATCTTAGATGGCTTTCTTTTTTTCTTTATTCTATTAAAATAGAAAAATATGCTAACAAAACACAACAGAAAGATCAAAACTATAACTTTGGTAATGTTAACACCTGTTAACATGCCCCTGGCTTTGCAATCCACAAAGTGACTGATGCTGCAGATGCATTTTCTCCTTTGAACCAGTTCCCATCCTGTTGTGTAAATCCTGGTGCTTATGCCACATTTGCAGATGAAGAAGTTGAGGCTTGAAAAGGCCAGGTAAACTGCCCAAAGTCACACTACTCACAGGTTAAGAAGATGGGATTGGAAATTATTCTACCCATTCCCATGGCAAACAGCCTCAAGATATATACATTTAGTAGATGCTTAATAAATATTTGATGAAAGAATTTATGACAATAAACACATAGCTGATAGCATATAGCAGTGCTGCTGTCAAATACTTGTGAGTGCTTTTGTTGGAAAAGAGCATATTACTTTGAGTAGACAGAGGAGATGGTGGAAAACACATGCCTAATAACGCTTACGTGGGGTCAGTTTAAGCTGGAGAGGAATAGCAGAGCTCTGTGGGGAAGAGTGGTGTGGAAATACAGGAGTGTTGCATGTGCGACTGGGGCCAGCACCCCTGCTTAGGGATTTACAAGGGAGAGTGATACATTTGGGTATAAAAATCTGTAATGTGTATATTGTCTATAAGGGCTTCCCAAGTGGTCTGGTGCTGGTGCTGGTGCTGCTAAGTCGCTTCAGTCGTGTCCAACTCTGCAACCCTATGGACAGCAGCCTACCAGGCTCCTCTGTCCATGGGATTCTCCAGGAAAGAACACTGGAGCGGGTTGCCGTTTCCTTCTCCACCAAGTGCTGTGAGGGGGAAAGAATCCACATGTCAATGCAGAAGATACAGAGATGTGGGTTAGATCCTTGGGTGAGAAAGATTTCCTGGAGTAGGAAATGGCAACCCACTTCAGTATTCTTGCCTGGAGAAGTCCATGGGCAGAGGAGCCTGGTGGGCTACAGTCCACAGGGCTGCAAATGTTGGACAAGATTGAGTAACTGAGCACATTATCTATAAATGTACATAAACCCATCCTTATACATGTATAGGCTTCACGTCAGGTGAAAAGAGTTAACTTTTATCTACTGCTTATCATTCATTCACCAGGCATGTGCTAAGCAATTTGTATCTACTATCTCAATCCTCAATAGCATCATTATTATATAAATACAATTATTAATCTTCATCTTACAGATAATTAAAATAAGATTGGAAAAGTTAAGTCATGGGAAATGGCAACTAGTAAATGTCAGCTCTGATTTGAATCCAAGTCCTCCAAGAAAAGGAGATATATTCAAGAAAAACTGGAAGCTTTGCTCTAGGTTGAAAACAAGAAGAAAAATACAGCACTGACAGATCTTGACAGTTACCACATGTGTTTCCAAAGACTCCAGAATGTTCTTTGACCCTAAGTTCAATCAAAAACACTTGATAGAAAGTAAATGTGTTAATGGAATACAATTTAAACTTTATTAATAGAGTAGATTATCAAAAGCTGGGTGGAAAGAGTCCTATTATAGGTGCTTCCCAGGTAGTGCAGTGGTAAAAAATCTGCCTGCCAATGCAGGAGATGTGAGATGTGGATTTCATTCATGAGTGGGGAAGACCCCTTGGAGTAGGAAATGCAATCTACTTGAGTATTCTTGCCTGGGATATTCCATTGACAGAGGAACCTGGTGGGTTACAGTCCATGGGGTCACAAAGTCAAATATGACTGAGTGACTGAGCACACAAGTCTTATTATAATTTTTGATCAGAAAAATTAGTGTTGTTTTCATTACCTTCCAGTCCCCATGCTTTAAAAGACATGTAGATAAAGTTCAGTAAATTCATGGGAGATCACTGCAGGATGCGAGCCTGTTCTAAGCCATTTCATTAGTTCAGGAGAGCTTGAAAGAAATTAAAACGCTTTGCGTTACAAAGAATAAAATTCAAACTCCTCATCTGTTCAACAAGACCCTAAGTAATTCCATTTCTGGTTTGCTTTCTTACATTTTCCTTTGACTCTTCCTGCAGTTCACTTGACCCTTGGCTGATTGCCCTTGAGTAAGTCAAACACCATCATGCCTCAGGGCCTTTGCACCTCTCATTCACAGCACCTAAATGTTCTTCCCCAATGTATGTATGTGGTTTATGTTCATCTTACTAAATTGCCACTTCTGCAGAGAGCCCTTCCTTGACCAGAAAAAAAATAGCACCTGTTTTACTGACTATTCACTTATCCTTTGTGAATGTATGCATATATACATGTGTGTATATGTACACCCATAAATTGCATTTATCACCATCTGATGTTATTTCTGTATTCATCAATTCTTAGTCAATGCCATTGCTGCTTTCACCAGTAGAATATGAACTTGAACCCCATAAAGACTGGGATTTTTCATTGTTCCACTCCCTATAGCTATTGTTTTTCCAGTGGTCATGTATGGATGTGACAGTTGGACTATAAAGAAAGGTGAGTGTTGAAGAATTGATACTTTGGAACTGTAGTGTTGGAGAAGACTCTTGAGAGTCCCTTGGACTGCAAGGAGATCCAACCAGTCCATCCTAAAGGAAATCAGTCCTGAATATTCATTGGCAGGACTGATGCTGAAGCTGAAACTCCAATACTTTGGCCACCTGAAAGAAGAACCAACTCAATGGAAAAGAAAAAAGAAAAAAAAAAATGATGCTGGGCAAGATTGAATGCTGGAGGAGAAGGAGATGACAGAGGATGAGATAGTCGGATGGCATCACTGACTCAATGGACATGAATTTGACCAAACTCGGGAGGTTGGCGATGGATAGGGAAGCCTGGCGTGCTGCAGTCCAGGGGGGTCGCAAAGAGCCAGACACGATTGAGCTACTGAACTGAGCTGAACCACCCCTCCAACCCCCAGAACTGAGTGTGGCACACAGTAGGCTCACAATGAGTATTTCCTGGAGGAATAAATGACTGATCAAATGATCAGCCTGGAGTAGGGAAAATGCAGCGTGGCTAATCATTATCCTCAAATATTTGAACTGCTTTTGTACAGATGTATAATCTGACATAACCAGATTATATAGTTGAGCTCAAGATAAGGAAGGACTCTAAGAGTCCCAGTTGTCAAAGATGAAATGCACTATTAGGGGAGTGTTTGTTCCCCGTTACCAAGGATATTCAAGCAGGGTCTGCCTAATTTCTTAGTTAAGATTTACACATGATCCTGCTCAGACTACAGGGACGTTAAAAGCTCATTAAATTCCCAGTCTTTTATGACTGGGTAGAAGAGGAAAATGCCTTCCACAGCACAGTCAGAACCATAACAGTTTAGGGCTGACAGACAAGAGAGATCTTATAGAAAATGAAGTTGCAATCCCTCTGTGGCCATCCACCAACCACAGATAAAGTCCTGGGTCCTCACTCAACAACAAACATTTATTAAGCTCCAATTACACCAGGCGTTGCTTTCAATCCTGGGGTTACAGCAGGGAATGAGATAAACAAGAGCTTTCTTCTCATTGAAATTCCATCCATCGTTTGGTAGCCAGACTTACATATGTGTGCAAAATGTATGTGTATAATTATATTGAGTTTATGAATTGGATGAATATATCAGACTATGAGTGGTGGACAAATCAACTCAACTTTGTGTGTTATGATTAGATGACAAAAGATAGAGAATAGAATGTAGTGACTGGGATGCAGTGTTTTTTCTGTTTACAGATTTGCATTCTTTTGGCGTTTGAGTGATTACACCAAAGTGACAGCATTTGGTCAACCAGAAACCAGGAGTCAGCTGAATTTTCACAGGATATTTATTCATACACTAGGGTGGTCTTCCAGGAAACAGAACAACAAACAGAACATTTTACAAGCAGCATTATAGAAGTATATCCAAAGAAGCGTTCTGGTTGGAAAGCTGAAACTTGGTTTCACACTGGGAAGTCTAAATGGAATTTAGGCTACCCCAGAAATTTTGACTAAAAAGTAAATAGCAGTCTTTAAAAAATTATTTTAAAAATAATGGCTTAAGAATCAAACCTCACATGTTAGAATCATTTATCCTTCTAAGGAAAATTAATTGGAATAACATTAAAAGTACGGTTTATTGAGAATATTAGTGATCACTATGAAAAAACTATCAGTTCAGTCAATTCAGTCACTCAGTCCTCTCCGACTCTTTGCAGCCCCATGGACAGCAGCATGCCAGGCCTCCCTGTCCATCACCAACTCCCGGATCCTGCTGAAACTCATGTCCATCGCATCAGTGATGCCATCCAACAATCTCATCCTCTGTCCTCCCCTTCTCTTCGCAGCTTCAATCTTTCCCAGCATCAGGGTCTTTTGAAATGAGTCAGTATTTGCATCAGGTGGCCAAAGTATTGGAGTTTCAGCTTCAACATCAGTCCTTCCAATGAATATTCAGGACTGATTTCCTTTAGGATTGATTGATAGGATTTCCTAGTAGTCCAAGGGACTCTCAAGAGTCTTCAACACCACAGTTCAAAAGCATCAGTTCTTTGGTGTTCAGATTTCTTTATTGTCCAACTCTTACATCCATACATGACTTTTGGAAAAACCATAGCCTTGACTAGACGGACCTTTGTTGGTAAAGTAATGTCTCTGCTTTTTAGTAGGTTGTCTAGGTTGATCATTTTGAGCATTACTTTACTAGCATGTGAGATGAGTACAATTATATGGTAGCTTGAGCATTCTTTGGCATTACCTTTCTTTGGGATTGGACAGAAAACTGACCTTTTCCAGTCCTGGGGCCACTGCTGAGTTTTCCAAATTTGCTGGCATATTGCGTGCAACACTTTCACAGCATCATCTTTCAGGATTTGAAATAGCTCAACTGGAATTCCATCACCTCCACTCGCTTTGTTCATAGTGATGCTTCCTAAGGCCCACTTTACTTCACATTCCAGGTTGCCCTAGGTGAGTGATCACACCATCGTGATTATCTGGGTCATGAAGATCTTTTTTGTACAGTTCTTCTGTGTGTTCTTGCTGCCTCTTCTTAATATCTTCTGCTTCTGTTAGTTAGGTCCCTACCATTTCTGTCCTTTATTTTGCTCATCTTTGCATGAAATATTCCCTTGGTATCTCTAATTTTATTGAGTAGATCTCTTGTGTTTCCCATTCTATTGTTTTCCTCTATTTTTTTGCATTGATCACTGAGGAAGGCTTTCTTATCTCTCCTTGCTATTCTTTGGAACTACATTCAAATGGGTATATCTTTCCTTTTCTCCTTTGCCTTTAGCTTCTCTTCATTTCGCAGCTATTTGCAAGGCATCATCAGACAACCATTTTGCCTTTTTGCATTTCTTTTTCTTGGGGATGGTCTTGATCACTGCCTCCTATACAATGTCATGAACCTCCATCCATAGGTTTTCAGGTACTCTATCTATCAGATTTAATCCCTTGAATCTATTTGTCACTTCTACTGTATAATCGCAAGGGATTTGATTTATGTCATACCTGAATAGTCTAGTGATTTTCCCTGCTTTCTTCAATTTAAGTCTGAAGCTTGCAGGATCTTAGCTTCCCAACCATGGATTGAACCCTTACCTTTGACAGTGAAAGTGCAGAGTCCTAACTGCTGCATCACCGTGGGTGAACTTGAGGATGCACTGACTTTGCATCCAAGCTTCAGGACTTTCTAGTGCAAACCTGGACAAATAAATCCCTTGGAACCTCAGATTTTACACCTATAAAATAGAAATGTAATTCTCATTACAGGAGATAATGGAGTTGTGGTTACACAAGGCTGGAGACATGCCTGGTCCATAGTTAGCCATCAAGGGTCACTTCTTCTCCCTGCTTTAGAGCAGAGATTTCATCTTGAAATTACCTTTTAACTCTAAATATTTACTTTTCTGGAATGAAAAACATCTCAAAACATAATCTGCTTCTGCTGTTGCTGCTGCTGCTAAGCCACTTCAGTCGTGTCGAACTCTGTGCGACCCCATAGATGGCAGCCCACCAGGCTCCTCTGTCCCTGGGATTCTCCAGGCAAGAGTACTGGAGTGGCTTGCCATTTCCTTCTCTAATGCATGCATGCATGCCAAGTCGCTTCAGTCGTGTCCGACTCTGTGTGACCCTATGGACAGCAGCCCACCAGGCTCCTCTGTCCACGGGATTCTCTAGGCAAGAATACTGGAGTGGGTTGCCATTTCCTTCTTCCAAAACATAATCTACCTACACTTAATTATAAAATGTCAGCAGATGTTTAAATGTGATTGGTATATAAGAATAATAAAATGAAAAACTTTCAAAACATTATATATTTAGATGCATAAAACTTGAGTCTTGCTTCAGCAGATGAAGCAATAAAATAGTTGCTTGAACTTACTAGAAATGAAAATATTGAAATTGAAGAGACATGATGTCAGAAACTATTCCATGGGGGAAAAAAATAAACACGTTGAAATAAAAGAGAAGATATTCAGGGAAAAAAGAGCTTTATTAAGTAGTGTAAAGTGACAGGAAAGTGAGCCACGTGCACAAGATAAGAGAAGGAGGGTGGTCATAAGTGTGTGGCTCAGAGTTCGAGCTGAACTGAAGATAGAATACACACAAAAAATTTACCTACCGTTGATATGGAGAAAATGAGGGGCTATTAAAATCTTACCCGTGAGAATGTAAACAATGCTCCTGTGAGCCCCTTGGAGTGCATCTGTTCTAACCTGCCTAAGGTGGTCAGGAGTTCTCTCTAATAATGTAGTGAGGACCCTCCCAAACAACTGGCATGTGTCCTCAGTAATAATAGCAAAATATGAATGAAGCAAAATTTATCCAATTAATACTTGCATTTTCCTTTCTATTTTATTTTGCCATCAATGCATAGCATTTAGATTATACATTGGCTACTGTATAGAGTAGCAAATCAATACTTCACCAGTTTCAAGCTGATGCCTTTATTCCACTTAGACTTCCCCTTCTGTGTTGAACTTTTGCTGAATTACTGGTATTTTTTTGTGTAAGGTATGGTAAAAACTGTTCAGTATTTATTATGTGCTAAAGAGTGCCCAGTTTCTATTTGCTGGAGGAGACATCTGTCCAGGTGCAAGCACTGCAGCAAAGTGTCCCAGGTCCCAGCCTGTCTCATTAGAACATTGGAGGGAGGGTTTTGGGGAGGAGAAGGAATTGGATTTCATATTCTTCTTCCCAAATACTTGATTCCATAAAAGTATAAGGTAAGGTAAGGTAAGGTGAAGTCACTCAGTCATGTCCGACTCTTTGCGACCCCACGGACTGTAACCTACCAGGCTCTTCCATCCATGGGATTTTCCAGGAAAGAATACTGGAGTGGGTTGCCATTTCCTTCTCCAGAAAAAGTATAAGAACGATGAGTTAAAATAGCTACCTAATGACACAATATGGGCTTCCCAAGTTGGCGCTGGTGGTAAAGAACCAAGCTGCCAACACAGGAGATATAAGAGACACTGGTTTGATGCCTACATTGGGAATATCCCCTGGAGAAGGAAATGGCAACCCACTCCAGTATTCTTGCCTGGAGAATCACAGTGACTGAGGAGCCTGGCGGGTTACAGTCCATAGGGTCACAAAGAGTCAGATAGGACTGAAGCAACTTAGCACACAAGCAATGAAACAGTATATGTTTTCCAAGAAGACTGACAATGGGAAATCCAATAAACTGAGCCAAGCGGGTACATAGTTTTCCCTCCAAATTACAGAAGGATGGAAGCAACATAGCCTTGTCCCTGTATGAAAGAAAAACCTATTCTCACTTTCCCAAGTTTCCCTGAAAGGCTTCTTACTGTGGTTTTGTGATATGTGTGTTAGTCACTCAGTCATATCCAATTCCTTGTGACCCATGGACTGTAGCCCACCATGTCCCAGGCTCCTCTGTCCATGGGATTCTCCAGGCAAGAATACTGGAGTGGGTTGCCACTACCTTCTCCAGGTTTGTGATATGACCAACCTCATATTTTAATCCAAACAAGTGTATTGGCTATTTAAGTAATTTTCAAGTAGCAGTACACTATTGGTATCATCCGTAGGTCTGCTCAGTAAGTGAAAATCTTCTTAAGCTGATAGAAGACACTCATCTTCATAGTAAATGAAGCATTGTGTATCCACACATTCATGGAAATACCTCCATCTTCTGATTGCATCTCTCCATCAAAGCATTCAGACCATAACTTGGATTCAAGAGTGGCCTTACAGACTCAGTTAACTTTTCAGGTGAATTTGCTGCAGGATGATTCAGTTACTTACAGATGTCAAATAATTTGTATGGTAAAATTTTATCTTGGAATAATTCATAAGGTTTCATGTTTATTTTTCATTGTCTGAGCATATCTGACTTGTTGTGAAACTTGGATTTCTTGGCAAAAACAGAAATCTCATTATAAATGTCCATTGAAGTAAATATGACAGCTCTGTTTCTTATTACTTGCATGTGCAATGTAAAGACATTAGCCGTAAAATTTGGTGAATGCCCTCTAGGGATTTCAAATTTTAGTATGTTTCAAATAACTTGCAGAATAGCATTTGTTTATAGTTTTTCATGTGTATAGGAAATAATAAATACAACTGACAGTCATGTACATGGTGAATTAAACTGAAGCTATGTGATATATACAAGGTGTCATGCTTTGGCTTTTGAAATAAACTTAAAATGAAATTACCATGTCAAAATCAATATTCCAAAATGTACCTTTTTAGCTAAACATTTAAGTCTTTTGGAAAATATTTTGGTAGTTGTTAAGCAGCATTGTTGCTTTTTTTCTTAGATAAGTTTCATGCCAAATATTATTTGGTATGAAATCATAAGTATTTATCTGTATAATTTCAATATTGCTTATAGGAAGAGTTAGACTGTACATTTACTAGATTTTAAAGGGCAAGAAAACAAAATTTCAATGGATCATGTAATTTATAAAATTTTTAACAAAAAGTATTACTATTGCACTTATTGACAAGCAATTGAATTATGAAAATCTGCTGTGAGCTTTCTTGGAGTTTGAAGTTTGGAAAACAATGTAATCTCCAATATGAAGAACTAAAAATATCACTCTCAAGGAAAAAGGTCATCATAAAAAGGAAATTGCTTCTAGTTTAAATACATAACATTAAAAATGAATTCAGAAATACACATAATCTGTTGCAGGTATAAAATTACATAACTTCATGATACTGTATTTTCCCTCATCTGATAGTTTTTGTTTTGAATTTTGACAGAGTTTGCACTTTTTAGGTTGATGTCACAGGGAAGAAAACCTGATGATGTTTTTATTCAGTTATCCAAATCGAAATTAGATAGATGAGTCATGGTGATGGCAGTGCAGTTGAAAGAACTGATAAATTATCAGTGGACTGTATCCAAACTCTAGTTGCAAAACTTATGAATGCAAAATCTTAGTGGGGAAAGTAACTTAATGGAGAAGACAGAGCAATCAACTCCTTGGCTCCTGCTATGTGCAGATAAATAAGATGCTTTATCCAAGGGTGGACGGAAACTTCATTAAACTAAAAGCAGCTCATCCTGTAGTGTAAATACTGATTCCACTAAAGACTCCCTCCCCTGCCTTTTTCCCTCGGTGTGTGTTGGTAAAGACATGAAAAGAGCTACTGAGGGTCAAGTTTGGCTTTCATTAAAAACCTGATCACTAAGACCTAAGTAAATTAAAGGATTTCCTTTTTACTTAAACACAAAAGTACAATAATCTGAATTTTTAAACTATTCAGATATCAAGCTTCTTTCAGGATATTATTCAGGCAGGATTTTGAGTCATGCAAACCTCTATTTGAATCTTGGCTCAGGCAGTATTGAAAAGCCTTGTTAATTTATTCAAAATTCATTCATTAAGTGAATGCCACGTATCAAAGATTGCACTTGGTATGATAGAACACCAAATAAATCATTTCTATTTAAAATTAGTTATTTTTTTCTGAATATCAGATTACTCTGCTGTATACTGTGAATACTAATTCCTCCATTTTATTAAATAAAATAATGATATAAAGCCTTAGCTCCAAACTAGTGCCTAATTTTTGTTATTATTAGAGTAAAAAAAATTCACCAAAGTAGATACTTGTCTAGTATCCATTCGTGTTTTTCCCTTAGTGATGTTGAAATAACAAAACCTAGAAAACAAATGTATCAAATTCATATAGTGCTCAAATTATCTTCAGCAGTAACTTGACTTATTACAAACCCTTTTATCCAGATATATTTATATCTATTTAAATTTTATAGCTTTTAATATTTTTAAATGATTGAATTTAGGAATCATGTCATTCTTTAAGGCAGCCTAACCAATGTGAAACACAGGACATATATATTAGAGTCATGCAGAAAAAATATAAATTCTGCACTTGGGAGAAAAACATTACATCAAGCATGATCAAACGGTTATGCCAGTATGCAAGTAATTGAAGTTTTTGCTCCAAATGTCATTATAGAGATGTACACTTTTGCTTTAGTTGGCTATATTTCTTAACTGCAGAAATGTATTAATTTATACAGTTTATAAAAGGCTTAAATGCTTAACTATTTAAAGGAAACTTTAAAAAAATTATACTTGTACCAAGCAATCCAGTCTGTTTTCAGCTAATTCAGCTGCTTTCAGGAGACTGAATCAGCCAGTCTGCTTTCAAAACTAATCTTTTATCAGTAAGTCTTAGAATCATGTATTTGAACTGAGGATACTTAGAGAAAAAATGAAAAGGTGTTTTTACATGATGGAAAGGTTTGTCGTTCTTGTTGTTTAGTTGCTAAGTCGTGTCTGACTCTCTGTGGCCCCATGGACTGCAGCACACCAAGCTCCCCTGTCTTCCACTATCTCATGGAATTTGCTCACATTCTTCTTCATTGATTTGGTCGGTGATACTATTTAACCATCTCATCCTCTGCTGCCCCCAGTTCCTTTTGTCTTCAATATTTTCCAATCAATTGGTTCTTCACATCAGATTGACACAATATTGGAACTTCAACTTCAGCATCAGTCCTTCTAATCAATATTCAGGGTTGAGTTCCTTTAGGATTAACTGGTTTGATCTCCTTGCTGTCCAAAAGACTCTTAAGAGTCTTCTCCAACATCACAATTAAAAAGCATCAATTCTTCAGCACTCAGTCTTCTTTATGGTCCAACTCTTACTTCTGTACTACTGGAAAAAGAGTAGCTTTGACTCTAGGGACATTTGTCAGCAGAGTGATGTGTCTGCTTTTTAATATTCTGTCTAGGTTTGTCATAGCTTTCCTCCAAAGGAGCAAGCGTCTTTTAATTTCATGGCTGCAGTCACCATCTGCAATGATTTTGGAGCCCAAGAAAATAAAATGCACAACTGCTTCTACTTTTTCCTCTTCTGCTTGCCATGAAGTGATGGGATTAGATGCCATGATCTTAAAAATAACACCATGGCATTCAGTCCCATCACTTCATGGCAAATAGATGGGGAAATAATGGAAACAGCAAAAGATTTTATTTTGGGGGGGCTCCAAAATCACAGGCAGATGGTGACTGCAGCCATGAAATTAAAAGACTCTTGCTCCTTGGAAGGAAAGTTATGACCAACCTAGACAGCATATTAAAAAGCAGACACATTACTTTGCCAACAAAGGTCCATCTGGTCAAGGCTATAGTTTTCCAGTAGTCATGTATGGATGTGAGAGTTGGATTATAAAGAAAGCTGAGCGCCAAAGAATTGATGCTTTTGAATTGTGGTGGTGGAGAAGACTCTGAGAGTCCCTTGGACTGCAAGGAGATCCAACCAGTCAATCCTAAAAGAAATCAGTCCTGAATATTCATTGGAAGGATTGGTGCTGAAGCTCCAATACTTTGGCCACCTGATGTGAAGAACTGACTCGTTTGAAACGACCCTGATGCAGGGCAAGATTGAAGGTGGGAGGAGAAGGGGATGACAGAGGATGAGATGGTTGAATGGCATCACTGACTTGATGGACATGAGTTTGAGTAAACTCCGGGAGTTGGTGACGGACAGGGACGCCAGGCGTGCTGCAGTCCATGGGGTTGCCAAGAGACAGACATGACTGAGCAACTGAATTAAACTGATCTGCATATTTGAGGTTGATATTTCTCCCCAGCATTCTTGATTCCAGCTTGTGATTCATCCAGCCTGGCCTTTTGCATGATGTACTTTGCATATAGGTTAAATAAGAAGGGTGACAATATATGACCTTGTTGTACTTTCTTTTTTAATTTAATAAGCTTACGGAAAAAGAAAATTTTGAAAAATATTATTTTATCTTTAATTTTTTGGCTTTAAAGCTTTCATAAGAAGCAATATTAATGTCCAGTGGATAGATTTAATGATATGTATTCTTCAGAGACTACATCTGGTACAGGCAAGCAGTTAGGTTCTTTTCAGTCTCATAGCAAAGAAGTGAGTGGATGAGTGAAGAAAAAGAACTCTCTAATGTGATATATATTATTTTAGCTTGCCGTTTAAAAAGTACATAAGTAATATATTTTTTCTTTAACTATAACATACTAACTGCTATTAGATTTAGATCGTTAATGTTAAAAAACAAAACATAATCAAACAAAGTAACCTATAAAACTGGGCAAAATACACATAAGGCAGCTTTTCCTGGCACTGGACATCGGGCAGTGGAAGCTTATGATCACCAATTGAACAGGAAACACGCAAGCGGAACCCATGCCTGGCTCTCTGTGTGGAGCATTGCGGGGGCCGTGATGCAGGAAGTTGAGTTCAGGCTGAGAGCAGCAGCGTGGGCCCAGAAGCAGGGGTTTGGGGTCTGGGGCTCCTTGGGCAGCTGCAGTTTTCAGGCAGAAGCTGGGTAGATAACTGAGCTTTGTGGAGGTGCTGAGCTCCCCTCCAGAACTTGGTCAAATGTTGGCCTCTACACGAGCAGGTCGAGGCTCTGGTTAGACAGCTGAAAGCAGCTGCCACTGTTGAATGAGACACTAAGTCCTGGGCAGCGCAGGAGACCCAGCCCAGCCAGTGTGGAGAGACCTTGTTAGGACCCCAAATAAGCCATACCTTAGGAGTAAAGATGCTTAAAGCAGGGCTCACACCCTAGAACTAAGGACAAACTAAGATCTACTCTAAGAAGTCATGATTTCTTAAATGTGAAGCCTGATGAGTTTATCAGATTTATCAGAAATTTAATTTTCTATTGAAACAAAACTCAACAGCTTTTAAAGAATGAAAACATACAGGCTCTTTATAATGCATCATTCACAATGGTGGCTAAAATAATGATATATTTTAAATGAATGAAAGAGGAGATAGTTCAAAGCAAGGAAACTGTATTCTAAGAAATACTAGAAGAAAATATCCAGGCTCAGGCAAATGATGTCACTCTTATGAAGGACATCTGCACAAAAGATACAGTTAACATTACAGGAGAAGGTGAAATTCTGAGTGATTTCTAAGTTAGGAAATAAGAATAACTATGCTTCCACTGTTTATTCAACATTGTTACTATAGTTCATAGCCAGGAAACAAGCCAGGAAAAACAAAAGGCACAAAAGATTAAAAAAGGAGTAAAACATCCATTATTTGCAGACAACATCACAACGTCACATTGGACAAAATTCCTTTAAAAATTCTACACCATCACTAACAAAAAAATTAGTGGGACTAATAGTCGCAGAATACAAAGTCAATATAAAGTGATAATTGTAATTTCATAGCCTGGCATCAAATAATTGAAAAATAAAAATTTAAAACAGCTTTTGCCATAGCATAAAAAATAAATTTAGCAAGATAGATGACCTCTATACTGCTTTTGTTCTTGTTCAGTCGCTCAGTCATGTCTGACTCTTTGTGACCCCATGGACTGCAGCAGTCCAGTTTTCCCTGTCTCACCATCTCCTGGAGCTTTCTCAAACTCATATTTGAGTCAGTGATGCCATCCAAACATTTTGACCTCTGTCATCTCCTTCTCCTGCCTTCAATCCTTCCCAATATCAGGGTCTTTTCAAATGAGTCAGCTCTTCGCATCAGGTGGCTAAAGTATTGGAGCTTCAGCTTTAGCATCCATCTTTCCAGTGGATATTCAGGGTTGATTTCCTTTAGGATTGACTGGTTTGATCTCCTTGCTGTCCAAGGGACTCTCAAGAGTCTTCTCCAACATCACAGTTCAAAAGCACAGTTCAAAATCTTTCGGTGCTCAGCCTTCTTTATGGTCCAACTCTCACATCGATACATGATGACTAGAAAAACCATAGCTTTGACTGTAAGGACCTTTGTCAGCAAAACAATGTCTCTGCTTTTTAATAAGCTCTCTAGGTTGATCATAACTTTTTTTCCAAGGAGGAAGCGTCTTTTAATTTCATGGCTGCAGTCACCATCTGCAGTGACTTTGGAGCTCAAGAAAATAAAGTCTGTCACTGTTTCCATTGTTTCCCCATCTCTTTGCCATGGAGTGATGGGACTGGATGCCATGATGTTAGTTTTTTGAATGTTGAGTTTTAAGCCAGCTTTTTCACTCTCTCACTTTCAGCAAGAGACTCTTTAGTTCCTCTTCGCTTTCTGCCATAAGGGTGGTGTGTCTGCATATTTGAGGTTATTGATATTTCCTCCA
Organism: Cervus canadensis; assembly: GCF_019320065.1. Lineage (NCBI taxonomy): Eukaryota > Metazoa > Chordata > Mammalia > Artiodactyla > Cervidae > Cervus > Cervus canadensis. The sequence continues at coordinate 36,295,687 of NC_057413.1, forward strand.
GCAATCTTGATTAAAGCTTGTGCTTCATCCAGCCCAGTACATCCATTATGTACTCTTCATGTAAGTTAAAAAAGCAGGCAGACAATATACAGCCTTGAAGTACTCCTTTCCCAATTCGGAACCAGTCCATTGTTCTACATCCAGATGTAACTGTTGCTTCTTGACCTGCATACAGGTTTCTCAGGAGGCTCGTAAGGTGGTCTGGTTTCCCATCTCTTTAAGAATTTTCCTTAGTTTGTTGTGATCCACACAGTCAAAGATTTAGCATATTCAGTGAAGCATAAGTAAAAGTTTTTCTGGAATTGTCTTGCTTTTTCAAGGGTCCAACAGATGATGGTAATTTGATCTGTGGTTCCTCTGCCTTTTCTAAATCTAGCTTGAACGTCTGGAATTTCTCAGTTCACGTACTGCTGAAGCCTCACTTGAAGAATGTTGAGTATTACTTTGCTAGCATGTGAAATGAGTGCAATTGTGAAGCAGTTTGAACATTCTTTGGCATCACCCTTCTTTGGGACTGGAATGAAAACTGGCCTTTTCCAGTCCTGTGGCCACTGCTGAGTTTTCCAAATTTGCTGGTATATTGAGTGCAACACTTTAACAGCATCATCTTTTTTGGATCTGAAATAGCTTAGCTGTAATTCCATCAACTCCACTAGCTTTGTTCATAATGATGCTTCCTAAGGCCACTTGACTTTGCACTTCAGGGTATTTGGCTCTAGGTGAGTGATCACACCATTGTGGCTATCTGGGTCATTAAGATCTTTTATGTAGTTCTTCTGTGTATACTTGCCAGCTCTTCTTAATATGTCCTGCTTCTTTTAGGTCCATACTGTTTCTGTCCTTTTTTGTGCTCATCTTTGCATGAAATGTTCCCTTGGTAGCTCTAATTTTCTTGAAGAAAGAGATCTCTAGTGTTTTATTCTAATATTTTCCTCCATTTCTTTGCATTTTTCACTTAGGAAGGTTTTTGTGATTTTTTTTTTTTTTTAATCTTTCCTTGCTATGCTTTGGAACTCTGCATTCAGATGGGTATATTTTTCCTTTTCTCCTATGCCTTTTGCTTCTCTTCTTTTCTCACCTATTTGTAAGGCCTCCTCAGACAACTCTTTTCCCTTTTTGCATTTCTTTTTCTGGGGATGATTTTGATCATTGCCTACTATACTCTTTCACACTTTCACACTTTACAATGTTACAAACATCCATCCATAGTTCTTCAGGCACTCTGTCTATCAGATCTAATCTTTTATTATTGTATCTATTAAGTGTAAAATGGGAGTTCCCAGGTGGTGCAAATGATAAGAACTTGTCTGACAATGCAGGGGACACAGATATGATCTCTGGTCTGGGAAGAGTCCACATGCTGCAGAGCAACTAAGCTCCTGGGTTGCAACTACTGATCCAGTGCTCTGAGGCCTGGGAGCCACAGCTAGTGAAGCCCCCGGACCTAGAATCTGCACTCCACAAGACAAGCCACCGAAGTTAGAAGCCTGTGCACCACAGTGAAGAGTAGTCACGGCTTGCCACAATAGAGAAAACCCATGCAAAGCAGCAAAGACCCAGTACAACCAAAAATAAATCGATTAAAAAAAATTTTAAGTATAAAACATAGCTGAAATAAACTAAGGAGATTTGTTTAAACAAATGAAAGGGTAGACTGACCTCTCCGAAATCTCAATATTGTTAAGATGACAATCTTCCCCTACTTGAATTATATATTCAATGTTACAACAAATGGAATACCGATTGTCTTAAAAAATATAAATTGACAAACGGCTTCTGAAATGTATATGGAAGCAGAAAAGACCTTGCATAGCAAAAATGATCTTGGGAAAAGAAGAAACAATTATCCAATTCAGGGTTTAGTGTGAAGTTACAATTATCAGGACTATGTGGTATTAGAATAAGAACTAACAAATAGAGTAAAGGAACAATAGATGCCGAAATAAACCCACAGGATTACATTCAAAGGATGTTTGACAAAGGTGCTAAGGAGAAAAGGAAATTCAACGAAAAAGGATAATCTTCTGGACAACGGGACTAAGACAATTGGGAAACATTTAGAAAAAAATGAGCTTAATTCTTGTCTCACCCCATGTAATACTAATTGATAAATAGAAATGGATCTTAGAATTAAAAGAAGTTAAATTATCTTGCTTCTAGCCAAAAAATAGGACAGTATCTTTATGACTCTGAAAGAACTAAGTAATTAAACCCCCTATCTCTCTTTCTATAGATTACTTTATATCAGTGTGAATGCATGGTTAAATCCCCCTCTACCATTGATTAAAACAAGCATGTTGTTACGAGTGAGACTACTCATGTGCTTAGAACAAAATATTTTAAATGAAATTATCAATATGTAGACTTTGGAATAATTTTTTTCTACAAAGAGAGTTCCTTTCTAACTAATACACACACATGTGTGTGTGTATACATATATATATGTGTGTGTATGTGTATGTGTGTGTGTGTGTATATATATATATAGAGAGAGAGAGGTGGGAGGGTGGAAGGAAGAGGAGTAGAGAGGGGGAAAGAGGGAAGGAAGAGGCAGGGATTTTGAGGGGTGAATGGCCTATAGTAGCTTTTGAACGAATGAATGAAAGTGAGTGTTAGTCTCTCAGTCATGTTGACTCTGCAACACCATGGACTGCAGCCCGCCAGGCTCCTCTGTCCATGGAATTCTCCAGGCAGGAATACTGGAGTGGGTAGCCATTCCTTTCTCCAGGGATCTTCCTGACTCAGGGATCAAACCCGGGTCTCCTGCTTTGCAGGGTGATTCTTTACCATTTGAGCCTCCAGGGAAGCCCCATAGTAGCCTCTAGTAGGTGTCATTTTACTACATTCTGAGTTTGTTGAACTAACAGCAACTTTTATGTCTTTATATCCCCTATCCTTTTCTTGACCTCTGTCAACATTTCAATTCATTACAAAGCTTTATAACAATATTGACACAAAAAATACAAAACTAAAAGTATTTTTACACAATAGATGATACTCAGCGTGTCCTAAAATCATTTAGGAGCTGGGATAGAAAGAAAATGGAATATGTATCAGTGATCAGGATGAAACCAAAATATTGTTGTCTTCATCATTTCAGGTTTTCCTTATTTTTCATGTTAGAAAATATTTAAGGCAGTTTAATCGAGGAGATGGGTTAAAACATCAAATGGGATAATAACTGTTAAAGAACCTATGGTGAACATGTTAAACTGGGAAAATTAGTCAAATATTCCCATAAATACCATAGTACACTTCAAACACTGAAGCATTGTTTTTCAAAATAATTCAATCTAATAGTACTATTCTAAATTTACCCTTGCTGGCATTTCTATACACACATTTTTTTAAGGTTTCTTTTTTTTCTTTGAGTTGTGTGAAATTACAAAATGCAATTAAAAGGAAAAGGGATATGGAACATGTTGTTATTTATAATTTATAAAGTCCCACAGAAATGCGGCAGGAAAAGCACCATGAAATATGTGATTTATTGATATTTCTCTGAGCTAATAATGAGACCAAGAAATATATTTTTAAATGATATGAATAACTTGGAGTTTTAGATCTGGAGAATACCTCCAGAATTTCTTAAAACATTATTTAATGTGACAGCTTAAAAAAGTTGGACTGATTTAGTTCAAAATAACTACCTATCTTATCTATCTTTCCATTTTCTATTTATCCACTCATCTATCTAACATTTATCTGTTCATTTACCTATCTATCTAAATTAGTTATATTTATAAGATATAAATGACTATTTAAAAATGTTTTGCAGTTATAGAATTTTCAGTATTTCTTCCCATACTCTTAATACTAAAAGCACATTTGATAACATTTTGCTTCATTAAAGAATTTTGCTTATAGTGTATTTATTCTAGTCTCCTACAATATTTTTTTCTGATTTGAATTTTTGTAAACCTCAAGTACAATGGAAAAAATGTTTTTTAAGTTGTGCAGTAAAATAGTACTTAAGGTAGGTCTGTGAACATCCTAACACTGATGTTTCATGCCGAAACAAGAAATTACAAAGTCCAGCCACGTGAGTCCAGAATTGACAGTGCTATCTGAAATGTTGCGGTTTCCCTGGTTTCCCTAATGACTCAGATGGTAAAGAATCTGCCTGTAAAGTGGGAGACCAAGTTTGATCCTTGGGTTGGGAAGATCCCCTGGAGAAGAGAATGTCAACCCACTCCAGTTTTCTTGCCTTGAGAATTCCATGGACAGAGGAGCCTGACAGGCTATAGTCCATGGGGTCACAAAGAGTAGGACACAGCTGAGCCACTAACCCTTTCACTTTTCTGGAATGATAGCATCAGGCTGACCATCAAACTGGATGATCTGGGAGGTCTTCCAATGAGTGATACCTACTTGTGTGTGTTTGTGGGGAGAGGGGGTTAAATCACTACAGTCTAGAGCCTGTCAACAGGGAATCTGGTGTCAGTGGACAAAAATCTCATTCTTATTATTGATTCATTGTAAAACTTCATTCACCAAGATTAGATTAGATTTTCAGTCTGGATATTGGTACTCTGAGTTTAAGACCTAAACCCCGCTACATGGATGGAGAAAGGTGCCTGTTTATTTGCTTGTTTTGCTTTCGAAATATGCACTCTAGTCCTTGCAGAAAGTTCTATGTGTGTAGAAGGTCTAGGACGTGGTTAATGTTTACTCTTTATTGTTAACAGTTTTGCTGCAAAAATGTAATAGCAATCGGTTTTAAGGTTATTTTTAATTTTATAGATTTTATACAGTATTTAACAAAAAGGCATTTATAGCCTTTAATTCATTGCATAGTTTACTTTAAATGCTCGATAAACACTTGTAATTATAATAATTATTCATTCTCTGATTTTTTATGAACCTTTCTAGATATCAAAATCAACTTCACAAGTGTGTCAATTTGACATTTGTTTTTGCTTTCTTTTGTTTTTCTTGGGAATACTGAGCTCTGTAGGCTATACTTAAATAATTAATATGACAGTGTTATTATTCCACTTACTACTGAAGGAAGAAAGAACAAAATCAGTACTTTATTTGTGTAAAATCAAAATGTGTTGCAAACATACCAAGAGTGGTGTAGATGATATGTCTATTTTTTTTAAAAAAATTTCTAAACTAGTGCCGTTTAACTTTAAATTCAACTCTCACTTTGGCTTTATAAATTGAAAACTGTTTGTAACACTTTCCCCCAAATAGTTTCTGACAGAAAATTCCTTTCTCAGTCCCTTGCCACCAAAGTGTTTTTCAAGTGTTGCAACTCTGCTCTCTCTGCTGCCTTCCCTCTTGAACACAATGAAGGCTAGAGCTGGCATTCTGGAAGGGAAAAATAGGTTCCTGAAAACTGGATGGAAGCCAAGACTCAGACAGAGGGAGATGGAAAAATAGAACTGTATACCCTTGAGCCCTGAACGATGTAATTTAGTCTCAAACCCAAAACACATATTCCACTGCCCCTTCCATAACTTCAAGTTGAGAAACTGATACAAAATAGGCGCTAAGTAAATATGAATGAAATTCACCTTGCCATTTATTTTCAAGGTAGTAAGTAATGCAAAAGGTAAAACAGCATCGCTTAACCAAATCTAAATTATCCTGTACATGTGCATTTAAAGTCAAAGAGACCACCCCTACTCAATTAGGAAGTTTTGCCCCAATCCATGTTACACTCTTTTTGATGAAATCTTGCATTCTCTTATCTATTCTTTGTTTGGCACTTGGTGGAGGGAATTTGGAATAGGGTCTTGGTTCTCATGCAACTATTTTTTTAGATGGTAAATTAAATAAAAGGTGACTATTTCCCTGTCAATTAGGGAAATTGTCCTAATCGTCCCTGTGTCAGAAACAGGAGACTAGTTAGGTTAAACGCAGGAGGATTTAGCTTCACTTACCCATCTAATCTCCATAACATCAAGTATATTTACTTTTATTGAATTCTTTTCTCAGAATATAACTAGGAGGGAAATAAAAGCAGGATTCTAGGACAAAGGAGAGGCAGTGTTTGGGCATGAAATCTAACTGAAAGTAGTCCTAAGAGGACACACAATTTCATGTTTCAATAATCAAGGCATCCATCACAGATGGAAAAAGTGCTCTGATTTAATTAACAGGAATTTCCTGTTACTTTCTGTGATCTTTATTTCATCTAGTCAAAACAGCCTTGGAGTATAAGTAGACACTCACAGGTAGATAACATTTAAAAAGCTTTGTTTTATTGACGGACAGTTGATTTACAATGTTGTGTTAATTTCTGTTGGGTAGCAAGGTGATTCAGTTTATACATATATATGGATACACACATATGCACATGTGTTCTTTTTCATATGCTTTTCCATTACAGTTTGTAGCTGGATATTGAGCATAGTTCTCTGTGCTCTACAGTGGGACTTCGGTGCTTATCCGTCCTATATGTAATAGTTTGCATCTACTCATCCCAAACTCCTACTCCATCCCCCTCCCACTTCCTGTCCCCTTGGCAACAGGTCTGGTCTCTGTGTCTACAAGTCTTTTTCCCTTGATAACTTTTTGTTTCTACCTCTTCCATCTCCTTTCTGTTCCTATCCATCTCTGCTGAAAATGGTGACTGAGTAATAAGCATTCAATTAGTGTTAGCTGAATTTCTCTCTTCTCTCACTAAATACACATAGCATTAAATAAGATTATGTGCATTGGGTATAAAGTCTCATAAATGTTAGTTATAAGTTTATAATAATTATTATTACTACTTAGTCAGAATAGTCTAAGGCTTTGAAGCTAATCTTCCTAAGTTCATCAGGATTCCATGACTGAATACAGAGTGTCCTGTATGATTTGAGTGAGAAGAAAGGAGATCCCAGAGCTTCTATGTTGCTCCGTCATTAAGACAGTTAATGAAACGGACGCTGCTTTATTTTTCTATGTTGCTATTGATTGGCATATTCTTTTGACATCCTTGCTTGAAAGTATCAGGTCATGAATATTAATAACCCTTATTAACCCCTTACTCTCTCACATGCAGTTTCTCTTTCAAATGGGTTCCTCAACCATTTCCATGACCATCGTTGGCTCTCTTTAGGTGAATGATTCTTTCCATGGTTATTTTCAGCTTTAGCTGGTTTCCTTCAGAAGCAAGGGAAAAAAAGGTAGCTAGTTTAACTGGAAATGTGTGAAACATATCTTAGCTTTGGGCTTGCTTTTGTTTTCAGTGTATTAAGAGCAATGTAGAATAAAACTGCTTGGTGACGTTCCCATGCTTTCAGAATTATGCTTTTGGTTGCCCTTGTGAATGTGCATCTAAGGATGAGAAGACAAAACAGAACTTCAAGTGTATTTTCTGTTTGCATGTGAGAGCCACTCTTGGTATACTTAAGTGTGATTTAGAAATAACACTTGCGTTTTGCAGAGTCTCAATATTCTGTGCTGTGACCAATGCTTGAGGATAGCTGAAAATCTTTCCTAGTGTTAGATATTCCAAATCACACTATGGTTTCTTTATAAAGGAAATATGTCCAAAGGAAAAGTGAGAAAAAGTAAAATTTTGGAATTAATATAAATACGGGGGCAGAGGATAAAGATAGAAGTTCAAAAACAAAAAATTCTGTATCCTCTTGAAACTTTTCTTAAGAGGCGCTGATGTGGTTAGACCTGGCTTTGAATCCATACTTAAAGAATCGCTGTATATGTGAACTTGAATGGATTATTTTTCTCTACTTCAATGAGAGTTTATATTTTAATTGGATATATTTCACATACTAGTAAATATAAAACCAATTATTATTAAAACTAATAGGAAACACAAGCTCCTTATTTAAGTGGAAGCATTTTGGTGAAGGCTGACAGAAGATGAGCTAAGCACCCCTGTGAGTAACTTATGGTTGCTTGCTTGGCAGTTTTTAAATGCCCTTCCTAGGGAGTGGTGTCCTGGGAATCTGGAGGGCTGTAAGGTGGGGAGGCCGGGTATGACCCAGTCCACTGAAGCCAAGAGGGAGCTGGGCTGTGTTGTCATCTCAGCTACCAGGTTTAATGTCAACAGGCAATTTGGAGGAATATGGCAAAAAAAAAAAAAAAAAAGGAAAACCCAAAATATTTTTATGGGAAAAGTGAGTATTCTCAGATGACCCAGGCAGCAGGACTTAGAAGAGAGAGCAGGAGCTTCATAAATACATGTCAGGAAGGCTGCATCTGTGTCCAAGTGTGACTCAGGCTCACTCAGACTTTGTCAAGGTCAAAGGCTGATGCAAATGGGAAAAGAGATCTTTAACCTTAAAGTATCTCTCTGTGGAGTCACACCGCTCCAATGTCGACTATCCGCCTCTATGCCCAGAGCACAACTGTCATCTTGGGATTTCCTTCATCATCATTCTGGGAATTATCTTTGCTTCTCCACATCAAACCTCCTTCTTTCCTGTAGCCTATGCCTCCTTCACCTTCTTTCTGGCTGATACTTTGTTTGCTTGTCTTTAAGATTTTTTTACTTGTGAAGAACTTTTTATTTAAATTTATTTTTTATTGAAGGACAGTAGGTCTTTGTTGGTTATCTGTTTTAAATATAGCAGTATAAACATGTCAATCCCAAACTCTCAATCTATCCCTCCCTTCTCACTCTTCCCCCGGTAACCACAAGTTTTTTTTTCATATCTCTGTGTCTGTTTCTGTTTTGTAAGTAAATCCATTTGTATCTTTTTTTTTGTCTTTTAGATTCCACATATAAGTGCTATCATATGATATTTGTCTTTCTCTCTCCGACTTCACTTAGGGTGATGCATGGAGCAAAGTCTTCAGGTAATTCCCAAGAAATGTTTTTTGGGAATCAAATTTTGGATACCCTTCACATCAGGAAGTGTCCTTGTTATACCTTCATTTTGATGGGTACTTGAGTTGAATATATTTCAACTCAAGTGGAAATATGTTTTCATCATGATTTTGAAGTCATTGTCTCCTTGTCTTGTAGATGGCAATGTTGTTTTTGAGAAGTCTAAATCCTTTTTGATTCCTGATCCCCATGTATGGAGCTTATATTGTATGTCTGGAAACGTGTAGAAACTTCTCTTTGTTGACAGAGCAGACATTTTCAATCTTGAAATTTTTGCATTTGGCTCAGTGCACTGAATTATTTCTTTGGTGATTTCTTCATCGCTTCCTGATCCCTCTTTCTGGAACCACTATTATTAGGGCTCATTCTGAACTACACCCCTTATTTTCCCTTTCTTAATGTCTTCCTACTTTCCTTTCTTTCTCGCCTATTTTTCATTCTTTTGACTAATTGCTCTCCTTTTTGAAAATTTCTTCAACTTAATCTATCAAACCAAGACTGATTTTCAGCTTCATTTTCAAGAGATGTTTTAGCATTGAATATTTGTCCTTCATAGCATCTTGTTTCATGGATGTAAAAGCTTCTCAACTCTCAAAGGCAGTTTGGTATTTTTTAGTAATTTTTCTTTCTTTTATTGAAATACCTATAAGTTTCTTTAAAAAAAAATTTCCTCGTCTCTATATTTAAAGGGAGAAAATTTTCTCAGCTATCTAGTGATCTTTGCTTGTTAGCTCTTTCTTAATTTCAAGAGACTAAAAAGCTGATTAGAGAGTGGGTGGCTGAGTCCCTGATATCTCAGACAGTAAAGTATCCACCTTCAATGTGGGAGACCCGGGTTCGGTCCCTGGGTTGGGAAGATCCCCTGGAGGGGTCATGACAACCCACTTCAGTAGTCTTGCCTGGAGAATCCCCATGGACAGAGAAGCCTGGCGGGCTACAGTCCTTGGGGTCGTAAAGAGTCAGACACGACTAAGAAACTAAGCACATCTTAGAGACTCTTAGCATAAGGGTGGAACTTGGTATTATTTTCCAAGATATTTTTGCATTGCCATTTTGTGGAGACATTCTTTCTGCTGGGAATGGTCAGATTTCAATAAGACGGCTCTTTTATTCTCATGTCTGGAAGGCATGGGCCTGGTTGCCAGCATTCTGGAAACTGAGTGGGGAAAGAGGCCCAGGACTCAGCATTAGTCTGCGTGGGTTGGTCTAGTTCCTCTGTTTGCAGAATACTACATTCTCAACTGTGCTGGTGATGCCAGTTTTCCAGAAAACTTCCGAACTTCTCTTCAGGTGGCCAGAGCACTATGTAGCACCGATGCGGAGGGTGATCTAAGGCTCCACCCGCTTCTTAAACACCTAAGACTCAAACATTCTTGCTTCAGTTGCATTCTCACACCTGTTCTTTGCACTCACTTCTAGGTACTAGGTCTCACCAAGTCCTGCCATTTGGAGGAATATGTGGGTTAAATGAGGTTGGTATCTAGCTTTTCTCATTGCTGAATTTGGTTCTTTATGTGACAGCATATATGGGTAGTTGGATGGATTATGAAATAACATTAAGAACAAATCAAACTATTAGCAATAAAAGCATCAGAAAACAGTTCATCTGATAATGAATATAAAATTGAATTGGAGACTCAGGAAGTTATTAACTGTGACTCTAAGACAGGATCATCTGAGCTGGATCTCAGAAGGCTTATTTTCTTTCCAGGTGTGCATCTTAAGGATCTTGGAGGATTTGTATAGTTTGAACTCAAAACCAGATACTGCTCAATGATTCTTCACTGAGTTTTGCTCTGAGTTTTGTGGTTGACCTGAAATCCCAATACAAAGGAAAAACCCAGGAGTGTGAAACCAGATCAACCAAAATATGAAACTGTTCATATGAAAACTCCGTGACCTGAGACCACTAGGAATCCCTTGACTCTAATTACTATGTGGTCTCATTCCATAAATGTGGGAAGGTCATGTGATTTCTTTATTGATTCTGGCACCTGTTACATCTTTATTAAATCTAGCACATGTCCTTAAGTAGGTCTCCAATTATAAAAAACATTTTTAATACAATGTATTGATTCATCTAACACAATTTTAATAATGTGCTGCAAAGAAATGTTTAAACAAGTCATGTATTACGTATTCCAGTTTCTGTCTTTAAGCACTCAGACTGATGAAATGATCTTTCACTTTCAAGGATGATGCTAGAAAAACATATCAAATAAAAACAGTTCTAAAATTTTTTTATAATGAAAAAGAAACTAAAAAAACAAAGCATATTTCTGAAAGAAGCAACTATTTCCATTATTTTTGGTAGAAGATTAAAAATATTATGATCATGTTACCAAGTATTTGTTTATATTGCCTATTGCAGAGGAGAAATTAGTGTTTTCATATAAATAGAGAAAAATTACATAATATATAAATTATTATATTAAAATACATAAATATTCTTTTCTACAGCATATGATTCATTTTGAAAATTATTTTACGTATAATTCTATTAATAAGCATAAAATAGACCAACGTTAGTTTTTCTATTACCTTTTTCTCCTTTCCCAAGAGTAATGTATATCCATTGAAGAATCAGAGCTTCTATTATTTCAGCATTTGTCTTTAAGTATCAATATAGTTGGTGGAAACAAAATATTAGGATTATAAGTTATCCTTATTTATTTGAATCCCATTCAAAGAAGCAAATGGCAACCCACTCCAGTACTCTTGCCTGGAAAATCCCATGGATGAAGGAGCCTGGTAGGCTACAATCCATGGGGTCATGAAGAGTCAGGCACTACTGAGCGACTTCAGTTTCACTTTTCACTTTCATGCATTGGAGAAGGAAATGGCAACCCACTCCAGTGCTCTTGCCTGGAGAATCCCAGGGATGGGGGAGTCTGGTGGGCTGACTTCTTTGGGGTCGCACAGAGTGAGACATGACTGAAGTGACTTAGCAGCAGCAGCAGCAAAGAAGAAAAAGAAAGGAAATATACCACTAGGAAGAATACTATTTTGAAACATGGGCAAGACTCATCTAAGAATAAATGGTTAAATTGTAAATCAACCAGATTTCAATTTTTTGAAAAAGAACAAATGATTTAGGGGCTTTTGGCTTAGTTGGTTCAATGGAAAAGTGAAAGTGAAAGTCTCTCAGTTATGTCCAACCCTTTGAGACCCCATGGATTACACAGCCCATGGAATTCTCCAGGCCAGAATCCTGGAGTGGGCAGCCTTTCCCTTCTCCAGGGGATCTTCCCAACCCAGGGATCGAACCCAGGTCTCCCGCATTGCAGGCAGATTCTTTGCCAGCTGAGCCACAAGGGAAGCCCAGTTGGTTCATTGGAGTCTGTATTTATTCTCCCTCCTGAAACAAACAAAAAGAAACAGAATCAGACATAAATACCTATATTCTCATATGCATTCACTTCCCATGTATAGTCCTCACCTACTATATCAGAGATTGAAGAAGGAATGGAGTGCACAGTAATGAGACAAGCAGAGCTGTTGTTGTCAAGCTTTAAGTCTGGTGCCATGGAGTTACATGTCCATGGCTGATTCATGTCAAAGTACGACAAAACCCACTGAAATGTTGTGAAGTAATTAGCCTCCAACTAATAATAATAAAAAAAAAAAAAGTCTGGTGCCAGGGGCAGCAATAGCAACTATAGGAAACAAACTTGGGCCGCTGTGACCACTATGGGCCTTGCCTAAGCAGAACAGATGAATTAGCCATAGAGCGTACAGGTAATACATTCATATATACCATTTTATTCCTTTATTAAAAGCCTGTGAACCACGTAATTGTGGTTCTGATCACTTGGTATGGCTTTAAGTCCAGTCTCGTTTCTCTGTGCCTCCTTCCTGAACCAGACTTCACTGATGCAGCCCATCAGGCAGGAAAAATGTAGTTCGGCTTGAACCACAGTTTGAACTTGAGTGAACTCTATAAAAGTTATCATACTGTTTTCAAATTTAAAGCAGCTCACTCGAGAAAGACATTTATTTGTTTGTTCAGCTATAGAAATTCTCATATCCTTTATACAATGCAAATGTCTTAAACTTCCTTCATTTCCCCCCATAGAGAAATTTTGAACACACTTAATGGCAAGTTTTCTAGTTTTCCTTTTTTTCCACTAAGGATGATGATGATTATTTTTTTTTTCCTGGACAAGATGTTTCTGAAATTCTCCAAAATGAACACTGAGTACACTAAAAATGTGATATGAAAACAGTATTTCTTTACTGTATAAATAAAAACTTGCAAACCCTAACGACTGATACACTTAGGGTGAGTGGTTTCACTTTGACATCCCATGTATCATGGTATCAAGATATCTCTCAATTATAACCAAAGCAAGTGAGAATGGATTTCAGGCCTGGAGAAGAGCTCTTAAGGGGATAATAGACTTTTGATGTTTGCCTTTTCACAGCAGCACAATGGCTAATTCCTGTAACCCCTGACCTTGTAGTGTCTCCTAACCAAGTATTGACATTAATCTACTGCTCATCTGTCACCCATCACATTTGGGAGTCCAGCCTCTGTTTCCAATTATCAGTCATTAGAGAAGACCCTGAGCAATTTCAGAGAAAACTCACAAAACCTTTGACCTGTTTTTGTCAGATAACCACAAGTATTTGCTGTAGATAAACTATCATTTCATTTCATGGTATCCAAGATGTAAAAGAGGGCTCTTTGCTGTATATCATTTACTGTAACCTCCATCACCTTCAGGTGGTTAAAAATGAACTGTTTTATTTTACCAATGGAGCAGACGGATTCACGAGGTCATTCAGTGAAATCTGGCGTGATTGGGATGGTTGACCTTTAGCTGCCAGACCATCTACAAAGACCACAGATATTTCCACTAAAGAACACGAGATAAATATTTACCAAAAGGTGATTATCAGATAGTTGTGTTTTTACACTGACTTCTTGTAGGTAAATACAAAATTTCTCAAATATTTGTACATAGTTTAACTGAAATCCATTATTTACATACTAAGTATATTCACTCATCATTAAGTAATCATTTTTATTACACAGAATGAATTAATCAGGTACCATCCTTGCGGATATTAATTCTAAACTGACTTTTGAAGTTTAATATTAACATCCAACCCACAAAAGATGAATATTTGCTTTAAAGTCCAAATAATTATTTCCTGTATAAAACATCTATAATAAAAAAACAACAAAATATTTTCTGCATGTCAGGATGCATTATTGTCTTCACGGGTAAAAAAGCTAAGTGACTTTCAGATTCCTTTAAAGAAGAAATGTTTCAGGACCTGTTAATTTGACTGGATTTATGAGTAATATATGAATGTCAAAATGCATGCTGCTGTGTCCTCTATCTTGTAGATGTGAAATATTTAAAACAAAATATTGAGTAAATACAATTATTTTCTAACTACCCACAGTTGTGAAAATCTAGCCTGATTTTCTTTGTTGCTGTTGTTCAGTCACTAAGTCATGTCTGACTCTTTGTGAGCCCTGTTCTTCATCATCTCCCGGAGTTTGCCCAAACTCATGTCCATGAATCCATGATACCATCAAACCACCTCATCTTCTGTTGTCTCCTCCTCCTCCTGCCTTCAATCTTTCCCAGCTTGGGGTCTTTTCCAGTGAGTAAGCTCTTCATATCAGGTGGCCCAAGTATTGGAGATTCAGTCCTTCCAATGAATATTCAGGGTTGATTTCTTTTAGGATTGACTGGTTTGATCTGCTTGCTATCCAAGGGACTCTCAAGAGTCTTCTCCAGCATCACAATTCGAAAACATCAATTCTTCATCACTCAGCTTTCTTTATGGACCAACTCTCACATCCATACATGACTACTAGAAAAGCCATAGCTTTGACTATATGGACCTTTGTTGGCAAAGTGATGTCTCTGTTTTTTAATATACTACCTAGGTTTGTCATAGCTTTTCTTCCAAGGAGCAAACGTCTTTTAATTTCACAGCTGCAGTCACCAACCACAGTGATTTTGGAGCCCAAGAAAATAAAGTCCGTCACTGTTTCCATTGTTTCCCCATCTATTTGCCATGAAGGGACGGGACTGTATGCCATGATCTTTGGTTTTTGAATGTTGAGTTTTAAGCCAGGTTTTTCACTCTTTGCTTTCACCTTTATCAAGAGGCTGTTTAGTTCCTCTTTGCTTTCAGCCATTAGGGTGTTATCATCTGCATATCTGAAGTTATTGATATTTCTCTCCTTAATCTTGATTCCAGCTTGAGCTTCATCCAGCCCAGCAGCATCTCACATGATGTACTCTGTATAGATGTTAAATAAGCAGGGTGACAATATACAGCCTTGATATATTCCTTTCCCAATTTTGAAATAGCCAGTTTTTCCAAGTGCAGTTCTAACTGTTGCTTCTTGTCCTGCAGGCCTTTGTTCTGCATACAGGTTGCTCTGTTTTTCTTAATGCCACTATAGCAACATATGAAAATTTAATTATATAACTATAACTAAACAAATAAAAGAAAAAAAATAACTATGACACTGTAACAAAATTACATAGCAAAATTAAAAACCAAAAAAATTTTTCTTTTCAATTTTATAACAAAGTTAAACATTATAACAAAATTAAAACATGATAATAGTCATCAACTTTATTAATATGTCTATAGCCCAGACATAGAAATGGACTTTTTGATCATCAGTATGGCTGTGTTTCAGGCCAAGTAACAATTTTGTACAGTTAAATTTTTATTGATTATTTACTGCTTTTGTGATATATTTGTAAATACAAAGAAAAGGGACAAAACAAAATGGATATTCCTCTAAAATATCTTACTCAATGGGATTAATATAAAGTGACATAATAATTATAATGTAAATGGAAAATAATTCACACAAGAGCTACTTCTTTTTGAGAAATTGCTCTGTTTCAGAAACTGTGTGATGATCCTCTTTCAAATATTATTTAACTTCTATAGTACACTGTGGAGAAAGCCTTTCCTGATTGATCTCCATGTTAAAGATAGATAAATAAAGTCACAAGCATGTTGAAAATCTCTTCTAATATCACCAAAGTATTAGAGCTTCAGTCCTCCTAAATGAATATTCAGGGTTGATTTCTTTTAGGATTGACTGGTTTGATTTCCTTGATGTCCAAGGGAAAGATTAGGGAACTAAAGTGTTAGTCACTCAGTCGTGTCTAACTCTTTGCAACCTCATGGACTGTAGCCCGCCAGGCTCCTCTGTCCATGGAATCTCCAGGCAAGAACACTGGAGTGGGTACCTATGTTCTTCTCCAGGGGATTGTCCTGACCCAGGGACTGAACCCAGGTCTCCTGCAATTCAGGCAGGCTCTTTATTATCTGAGTCACCAGGCAAGAGCTAGGGAACTAAGGCTTCCAGCAGGAGAAATTAATTTGGGGGAGATTTCAAAGTAGTCTTTGAAGTATTCAAACGGGAGATATTAAGTTCAGTTAGTTCAGTTCAGTTCAGTCACTCAGTTGTGTCTGACTCTTTGCAACCCCATGGACTGCAGCATGCCAGGTCTCCCTGTTTGTTACCAACTCCAGGAGTTTACTCAAACTCATGTCCATTGAGTTGGTGATGCCATCCAACCACCTCTGTCGTTCCCTTCTCCTCCTGCCTTCAGTGTTTCCCAGGATCAGGGTCTTTTCAAATGAGTCAGCTCTTCGCATCAGGTGGCCAAAGTATTGGAGTTTCAGTTTCAACGTCAGTCCTTCCAATGAATATTCAGGACTGATTTCTTTTAGGATTGACTGGTTGGATCTCCTTGCAGTCCAAGGGACTCTCAAGAGTCTTCTCCAACACCACAGTTCAAAAACATCAATTCTTCAGTGCTCAGCTTTCTTTATAGTCCAACTCTCATATCCATACATGACCACTGGAAAAACCATAGCATAGCTTTGACTAGATGGACCTTTGTTGGCAAGGTAATGTCTCTGCTTTTTAATATGCTGCCTAGGTTGGTCATAATTTTCCTTCCAAGGAGTAAGCATCGTTTAATTTCATGGCTGCAGTCACCATCTGCAGTGATTTTGGAGTTCCCCGAAATGAAGTCTGCCACTGTTTCCAATGTTTCCCCATCTGTTTGCCATAAAGTGATGGAACCAGATGATATGATCTTAGTTTTCTGAATGTTGAGTTTTAAGCCAAATTTTTCACTCTCTTCTTTCACTTTCATCAACAGGCTCTTTATTTCTTCTTTGCTTTCTGCCATGAGGGTGGTGTCATCTGCATATCTGAGGTTACTGATATTTCTCCCAGCAATCTTGATTCCAGCGTGTGGTTCCTCCAGCCCAGCATTTCTCCTGATGTACTCTGCATATAAGTTAAATAAGCAGGGTGACAATATACAAACTTGACCTACTCCTTTTCCTATTTGGAACCAGTCTGTTCCATGTTCAGTTCTAACTGTTGCTTCCTGACCTGCATACTGGTTTCTCAAGAGGCAGGTAAGGTGGTCTGGTATTCCCATCTCTTTCAGAATTTTCCACAGTTTGTTGTGATCCACACAGTCAAAAGCTTTGGCACAGTCAATAAAGAAGAAATAGATGTTTTTCTGGAACTCTCTTGCTTTTTCGATGATCTAACAGATGTTGGCAATTAGATCTCTGGTTCCTCTGCCTTTCCTAAAACCAGCTTGAACATCTGGAAGTTCACGGTTCACGCATTGTTGAAGTCTGGCTTGGAGAATTTTGAGTATTACTTTATTAGCGTGTGAGATGAGTGCAATTGTGCAGTAGTTTGAGCATTCTTTGGCACTGCCTTTTAAATCAAAGATTTTAAGGTGATTCTAAGTAGAGGAGATTTTAAGTAGAAGTGGGATTTGGACTTTAAACATGTGGGAAGCATCTTAGAGGATCTTAGGTCTAGGATCTAGGTCCACCCTCAACCCACCATGTGCAAGGACAATGAACTATTTATTATTCACTCCTGTGGCCCTAAGTTTCCTGTCTAATTCCACCCATACAAACTCCTTTCTCTACATGGTGATGGTTTGTTAAGGCCAAGTTCAGAATGACTTCCCCTTGAAGCTCCTGCACTCCATGTGGCTCCTTCCTTCCTTATTTTGCCCCACACACGTCTTCCTCAAAACCCCACCCCATTGTGTCACACGGTGCTTCTCCACGTCTGTTCTTCTCATCCTGAGCTCCTAGCCCTTTGCTTCTCAAATCTCCTTAACTGTTAGGGTTTGACCCAGAGCAGTTATCCAGTTAATATTTTTGGCTTGAATAAAGTTAGAGGTAGCACTGTGGCTATTTTCAGGATAATCAAGATGTGTGAATATGGAAGGTCAGAGAGAGAAAAGCAGCTCCCTGACAGCCAGGACTGGGATTGGATCAAGGAAGGGAGAAAAAGTTAAAAATTAATATGTATTAAACTTATGAAATCAACAATTACTTAATTTATTGCTATGATTCTTTATTATTGAACATATCAGTTTTTATTCAAATGCTTGATTTAATTATTATTATTGAATTCTAATATCCACTGATGGCTGAGTGCTGGGCCCATCCAGTCTGAGAAGTGAGGGGAAAACTCAAGATAATCTTCCTTCCAGTTCCAAAGCTCTTTTTGTAGAAGACTTGATGAATTATAGTTGATTTACAAAGTTGTGTTTAATCTCTGCTCTACGGCAAAGTGACTCAATTATGCATATATATTCTTCCTCATATTGTTTTCCATATGATTTATCACAGGATATTTAATTTTTTCTCTGTGCTCTACAGCAGGACCTTGTTGTTTACCCATCCTATGCATAATAGTTTGTACCTACTAATTCCAAACTCCCACCACCTCTCTCTCACACCTCCCTCCCACTTGGCAGTCACAAGTCTGTTCTGTATATCTCAGGTTTAATTCTTTGGGTCCCTAAATTGCTCATGTTTTTAAAGCAAAGTAATAAAGCAAATTTGGAAAATTTAGCAGTGGCCACAGGACTGGCAAAGGTCAGTTTTCATTCCAATCCCTAAGAAAGACAATCCCAAAGAATGCTCAAACTACTGCACAATTGCACTCATCTCACACGCTAGTAAAGTAATGCTCAAAATTCTCCAAGCCAGGCTTCAGCAATACATGAACCATGAACTTCCAGATGTTCAAGCTGGTTTTAGAAAAGGCAGAGGAACCAGAGATCAAATTGCCAATATCTGCTGCATCATCGAAAAAGCAAGAGAGTTCCAGAAAAACATCTATTTCTGCTTTATTGACTACGTCAAAGCCTTCGACTGTGTGGATCACAACAAACTGTGGAAAATTCTGAAAGAGATGGGAATACCAGACCACCTGACCTGCCTCTTGAGAAACCTGTATGCAGGTCAGGAAGCAATAGTTAAAACTGGACATGGAACAACAGACTGGTTCCAAATAGGAAAAGGAGTATGTCAAGGCTATATATTGTCACCCTGCTTATTTAACTTATATGCAGAGTACATCAGGAGAAATGCTGGGCTGGAGGAACCACACGCTGGAATCAAGATTGCCAGGAGAAATATCAGTAACCTCAGATATGCACATGACACCACCCTGATGGCAGAAAGCAAAGAAGAAATAAAGAGCCTCTTGATGGAAGTGAAAGAGGAGAGTGAAAAATTTGGCTTAAAGCTTAACATTCAGAAAACTAAGATCATGGCATCTGGTCCCATCACCTCATGGGAAATAGACGGGGAGATAGTGGAAACAGTGTCAGACTTTGTTTTTTGGGGCTCCAAAATCACTGCAGATAGTGACTGCAGCCATGAAATTAAAAGACGCTTACTCCTTGGAAGGAAAGTTATGACCAACCTAGAGAGCATATTAAAGAGCAGAGACATTACTTTGCCGACAAAGGTCCGTCTAGTCAAGGCTATGCTATGGTTTTTCCAGTGGTCATGTATGGATATGAGAGTTGGACTATAAAGAAAGCTGAGCACCGAAGAATTGATGCTTTTGAACTATGGTGTTGGAGAAGACTCTTGAGAGTCCCTTGGACTGCAAGGAGATCCAACCAGTCCATCCTAAAGGAGATCAGTCCTGGGTGTTCATTGGAAGGAGTGATGCTGAAGCTGAAACTCCAATACTTTGGCCACCTGCTGTGAAGAGTTGACTCATTGGAAAAGACCGTGATGCTGGGAGGGATTGGGGGCAGGAGGAGAAGGGGATGACAGAGGATGAGATGGCTGGATGGCATCACCGACTCGATGGGCACGGGTTTGGGTAGACTCCAGGAGTTGGTAATGGACAGGGAGGCCTCGCGTGCTGCGATTCATGGGGTCGCAAAGAGTCGGACACCACGACTGAGCGACTGAACTGAACATATAAGTATTGGGTAATTAATTTAATTTTGTCAATTTTAAAATTATGTGCAGCATTGGCTTTAATTAATTCAGGAAATTAATTTCTTTACCTATCACAGGACAAAATTTAAATAATTTAACCATCTCAACATTGTTTTGCAATTTTTCCTCCTTATAAAAATGTATTCATGAAGCATTTATGAGCACTAATAAGAAGACTTCAACTATAGGACATTCAAAAGTCAATTGAAATTGTTCTTCACAATAGGCCATTCCGGGGGACAGTTTTCCCTTTTTAAAGTCACACATGGCTATGGTATTAATAGGCTCTTAGGGTTTCTGGAATCTGGAGTTTACCACACTCTCTGGGATGGTTATCCTTTCAAAGAAACATGTAACATGTGCATTCGCTGACCAATGAATAGCCCTTTATAGGCCCAAGTTTATGTTTCTCGGTGGACTAGTCAGTGAAGAATGCCTCGCAGGGTGAGACATCTCGGTAGTCACATGACAGCTTTGCTTTTTTTTTTTTTTCCACTTTAAAATGTAATACAGATAAGTAATAATTCTATGAGTAATCTCTTAATGATTTTTTGCACTCAGCAGCGAACAATGATCTGTATCCTTTAACAGCTGGCTGTGCTCCTGGGAAACGCTATCTTTGCCTTGCAGCTACTGGTTCTGTTTGAATCTTCCAAGTTACAGCCCTGTGTGGGAGATTAAGACTGATTACCCATGGATGCAGCCCCTTAAAACGGCAGATAAATCACTAAATAGATAAAACTGCAATTTTCTGTTAATTAGCCCTACTCTTCAGATATTGCAGACAGCAAAATATTTAGTCAGGACATTTCGATCCAATTTCTACTTATGATAAAGTCATTCAGAGAGGTGTCTGTTTGGAAAAAAGAGAATGCCATCAGTCATTGACTTCTGTAAAGTTATATCTCAGCAAGAAAATGCCTCAGTGTATGTCTTGTCTTTAAACACAAGAAGCTTAATCTTTGCCGAACTTTGGCAATTTAGAGCATTTAGAATGTAGTTTGGGGTTCTACAAAGGCGATCCTGTTTCTTTTCACTCTCAGCCCATTACTCACGGAATGTGAATCTTCTGATTCATATACTACCTCTTGCATGCTTTGATGTTGCCACTTTTAAAATAAACTATAAAAATAAATCCATTCTCTGTTTCTGTCAGTGTAGGTGACCTTTCAGTTGTTCTAGGTGGTTTGTAGATGGAAACGTTTGGAAGACACAAAACATGCTTTCTGAAAGCAGAAGGAGGTACATTTCCCATCATCATTACAATTCTGTTTTGAGTGGTAAGCTGTATTAATTTTGCTGACTTTTGATGTTTTTTCTGTGATTTGGTGTGTGTGTGTGTGTGTGTGTGTGTGTGTGTAGGAAGCAAATCTTTCATTTTTGTAGAGAGCTCTGTGGGCCACCATCAGCTCAAATGTTAAATAAACAACGCTGTGTTGATGCACTTGTTTAATTTATGGTGATCTTCGCTGGTTTCCATGTAACAATCTTTGAAACAAGGGTGTATCACAAACAACAGTGGGAGAGGAGCCTGTGGCATTTGGGTTGCATTTGCCTGGCTGTTTGGCAAAATACAGCCCGTTGATCTGGTTAGATACATAAGCAGATAAGAAAATAGAAGTCTAGGCAGGTTGTCCTGTTCTCTTTTTAAATACAATTTTCAAAGGTGAATCAACTGATAAAAATGTATGTTTTAAGTCTAGCTATATTTGTTCCTAAGGGCTTCCCAGGTAGCTCAGCTGGTAAAGAATCCACCTGCAATGCAGGAGACTTTGGTTTGATTCCTGGGTTGGGAAGTTCCCCTGGAGAAGGGATAGGCTACCGATTCCAGTAGTCTTGGGCTTCCCTGGGGGCTCAGCTGGTAAAGAATCCACCTGTAATGCGGGAGACCTGGGTTCAGTCCCTGGGTTGGGAAGATCCCCTTGAGGAGGGCGTGCGTGGCAATGCTCTCCTGTATTCTTGCCTGGAGAATCCCCGTGGACAGAGGAGTCTGGTGGACTACAGTCCTTGGGGTTGCAAAGAATCAGACACGACTGAGGGATTGAGCACATATTTGTTCCTATACTCTCTTTTGCATTTCATATGAGAGAAACTGTGAAGTGTTGTGGGATGAAGAAATGATCCCCACCAGAAATAAGTGTTAACCTCCTGGTCTCAGCCTGTTTCAACCCGTGTCATTTTATCCCCATGGACAAGTCTTGGTGTGACTTGAGTGAGCTCACCCTTCTTTTTTTATTGTTTTGTTTTGTTTCACTTTTTGTTTTTATTTGTCTTGTCTGGCAATGAGATCTTTTCTACCCCCAAATAGGAATGTATTGACAGGTATGGTTTTTATAAGATCTGGCAGATCTTAATCTTGTAACACAGACTTTATTAGAAATGATAATAATGCTATTTTCTCAGAACATCCCACCCTCGCCTTCTCCCAGAGTCCCAAAGTCTGTTCTGTACATCTGTGTCTCTTTTTCTGTTTTGCATATTGGGTTATCGTTACCATCTTTTAAAATTCCACATATATGTGTTAGTATACTGTATTGGTCTTTATCTTTCTGGTTTACTTCACTCTGTATAATGGGCTCCAGTTTCATCCACCTCATTAGAACTGATTCAAATGAATTCTTTTTAATAGCTGAGTAATATTCCATTGTGTATATGTACCATAACTTCCTTATCCATTCGTCTGCTGATGGGCATCTAGGTTGCTTCCATGTCCTGGCTATTATAAACAGTGCTGCGATGAACATTGGGGTGCACGTGTCTCTTTCAGATCTGGTTTCCTCAGTGTGTATGCCCAGAAGTGGGATTGCTGGGTCATATGGCAGTTCTATTTCCAGTTTTTTAAGGGATCTCCACACTGTTCTCCATAGTGGCTGTACTAGTTTGCATTCCCACTAAGAGTGTAAGAGGGTTCCCTTTTCTCCACACCCTCACCAGCATTTACTGCTTGTAGACTTTTGGATAGCAGCCATCCTGACTAGTGTGTAATGGTACCTCGTTGTGGTTTTAATTTGCATTTCTCTGATAATGAGTGATGTTGAGCATCTTTTCATGTGTTTGTTAGCCATAACATTGAAACAAGTATACTATCAAGGGTGAAACAGACCACCAGCCCAGGGCTGGTGCACTGGGAAGACCCAGAGGGATGGGATGGGGAGGGAGGCGGGAGGGGGGATCGGGATGGGGAACACATGTAAATCCATGGCTGATTCATGTCAATGTATGGCAAAAACCACTACAATATTGTAAAATAATTAGCCTCCAACTAATAAAAATAAATGAAAAAATAAAAAAATAAAATTAAAAAAAGAAATGATAATAAGGTCATATTGGAAACTCACACATAGCATTTGTTGATTTAACACAAGTAAAATAATGAATTGAAAGGTCCAAATATTTAATACATTGTCAATCAAATCAAAACCTTCAAATATTTTGTACACATTGTAATGATTTTTCTACTTGTTTATTGTCTTTTAAGCTTCCCAAGCCATTTACAATTGCATTGAGTTATGTAGCACATGTAATATACAGAGAAACACAATATATTTAATATAAAATAATCGCAATATGAACAAGGCAAAGTTAGTTAGTTAGTTAGTTCAGTCACTTAGTCATGACTGACTCTTTGTGACCCCATGAATCGCAGCACGCCAGGCCTCCCTGTCCATTACCAACTCCCGTAGTTTGCTCAAACTCTTGCCCATCGAGTCGGTGATGCCATCCAGCCATCTCATCCTCTGTCATCCCCTTCTCCTCCTGCCCCCAATCCCTCCCAGCATCACGGGAAGGGACTCTTTTCCAATGAGTCAACTCTTCTCAGCAGGTGGCCAAAGTATTGGAGTTTCAGCTTCAGCATCACTCCTTCCAATGAACACCCAGGACTGATCTCCTTTAGGATGGACTGGTTGGATCTCCTTGCAGTCCAAGGGACTCTCAAGAGTCTTCTCCAACACCACAGTTCAAAAGCATCAATTTTTCAGCACTCAGCTTTCTTCACAGTCCAACTCTCACATCCATACATGACCACTGGAAAAACCATAGCCTTGACTAGACGGACCTTTGTTGGCAATGTAATGTCTCTGCTTTTTAATATGCTATCTAGGTTGGTCATAACTTTCCTTCCAAGGAGTAAGTGTCTTTTAATTTCATGGCTGCAATCACCATCTGCAGTGATTTTGGAGCCCCCCAAAAATAAAGTCTGACACTGTTTCCACTGTTTCCCCATCTATTTCCCATGAAGTGATGGGACCAGATGCCATGATCTTAGTTTTCTGAATGTTAAGCTTTAAGCCAAATTTTTCACTCTCCTCTTTCACTTTCATCAAGAGGCTCTTTATTTCTTCTTTGCTTTCTGCCAAAAGGGTGGTGTCATCTGCATATCTGAGGTTACTGATATTTCTCCTGGCAATCTTGATTCCAGTGTGTGGTTCCTCCAGCCCAGCATTTCTCATGATGTACTCTGCATATAAGTTAAATAAGCAGGGTGACAATATATAGCCTTGACATACTCCTTTTCCTATTTGGAACCAGTCTGTTGTTCCATGTCCAGTTTTAACTATTGCTTCCTGACCTGCATACAGGTTTCTCAAGAGGCAGGTCAGGTGGTCTGGTATTCCCATCTCTTTCAGAATTTTCCACAGTTTGTTGTGATCCACACAGTCGAAGGCTTTGATGTAGTAAATAAAGCAGAAATAGATGTTTTTCTGGAACTCTCTTGCTTTTTCGATGATGCAGCGGATATTGCAATTTGATCTTTGGTTCCTCTGCCTTTTCTAAAACCAGCTTGAACATCTGGAAGTTCATGGTTCATGTATTGCTGAAGCCTGGCTTGGAGAATTTTGAGCATTACTTTACTAGCGTGTGAGATGAGTGCAATTGTGCAGTAGTTTGAGCATTCTTTGGGATTGTCTTTCTTAGGGATTGGAATGAAAACTGACCTTTTCCAGTCCTGTGGCCACTGCTGAGTTTTCCAAATTTGCTGGCCTACTGAGTGCAGCACTTTCACAGCATCATCTTTCAGGATTTGAAATAGCTCAACTGGAATTCCATCACATCCACTGGCTTTGTTCGTAGTGATGCTTTCTAAGGCCCACTTGACTTCACATTCCAGGATATCTGGCTCTAGGTGAGTGATCACACCATGTGATCATCTGGGTCATGAAGATCTTTTTTGTATAGCTCTTCTGTGTAATCTTGCCACCTCTTCTTAATATCTTCTGCTTCTGTTAGGTCCATACCATTTCTGTCCTTTATAAAGTTAGCTCCTATAAAAAGCTTACATTTAAAGAGTATGATATGTATGTATTCTCTTTCATCTATTTTGGAAGTGTTGTTTAGTAGTAGATCTGATGGAGAAAGCTAATAGCTAGTGAGTTACAATTATTTTAAAATGCATTTGTAGGAAAAGGATGACCTTGTATGCTAATAGATATATTATATAAGGACTTTCCTGGTAGTCCAGTGGTTAGACTCTGTCTTCTACTGCAGGGGATACAAGTTGGAACCCTATTTGGAGAACTGGGATCCTAGAAGCCATGCATTGTGGCTACAAAAAAAAAAAAAAACAAAAAGGAAATATTATATAATATTAATTTAACTTGTGAATACAATTGCCTATTTGTTTATAAACATTTCCTTAGATAAGAAATGGAGTAGGTATTAAACAAGTGAATATAATATAATGTTTTCTAAGTTAAAGGTTGGAGGGAGTGATTTCTAGAATGAGTGGGGTTCAGAATGTAAGGCATCCTCTCTAGGGTAGGAACATCTTGGAGAGGAGAATGAAAGCATTGAAAAATCAACTCTCCTGAGGGATAATCAGACAAAATGAACAATCAAAATGACATCCAGGAAAAGCAAACACACAGTGTCTTGTTGGGGCTTGGGAAGTTGACATCTTGATCTTGGGTTGAAATCTGTTCTCTCCCAATTATAGGCTGTGGGCTCTTGAGCAAGTAAGAGAAACTTATGGACATAAGTAAAGTTGTGAGTATTAAATACAATATATGTCCCCCCTCCCCCAAATGAGAGGCAAATAAATCATGATGCCCTCAGTCAGTGGGAAATGTGGCTTGATGGTGCTGAGTGTAAAGACAGAAACAGCCCTTGATCTATTCATAGTCTTTCATTCAACCAAAGTTTATTAGGAGATTTCTTTGAGTCAATATTTTGTTGGGTTAGATGCTGATTATACACTGGTAATAAAACCCTTGCTTCTTCACCTCTCCTCCACATTTTTGTGTATTGCTGATAAAGATTGTTGAAATATACAGTTGACCCCCAAAACAGCACAGTTGGAACCTCATGGATCCACTAATAAGCAGATTTTTTCAATAAACATATTGGAAATGTTTTCGGAGATTTGAAGCAGTTTGAAAAAGCTCAGACATGAACATAATGACCTAGAAAAATCAGAAAAATTAAGAAAAAGTTAAGTATGTCATGAATGCATACAATATACATAGATATACTTATAACATACAAAATATGTGTTAATCAAAAGTTTATTATATAAGTAAGGCTTCCAGTCAACTGTAGGCTATTAGTAGTTAAGTTTTGTGGAGTCAAACTTATACACAGATTTTTGACTGTGCAGGAGGTCAGTTTTCCTGGCCCCTGTATTGTTCAAGAGTCACCTGTACTAACAATGAACTAGTCCCTAAGTAGGATGTCATTATGTAGGTGGTATGGACATTGAACAAAGATTTATAATGAGCTTTAGAAGACAGACATCTGTTACTGCCTAGCTGTCATCACCCAATTTCTTTTTCTTAAGTTGGGGATATTAGTATTTGACACTTCCCTAGGTAACTGAGATTACCTTGTGAATATTTGTGAGCATCATTAGGAGTGCAAGGCTATATAAATACTACTTTTATTCCATTACTCATTGCAACATGTCCCATGGAATTTACCGGTGCAATTATAATTCAAAGCAGTAGGATATAGGAATTTGAATTGCTGGACAAATCTGCTCTGCAACTTTATTCTGTGTGGTATATTTAATATAAAATTTTATTAAACTCTTTGAAAATCTGCCCCCTTAAGGGGTTAGGTTAAAGAGCCTGGATTAGAAAACTGAAATTTTATAATAACAGCTGAAACTCTAGCTTTCCACTTTATTACACTAACATCTCACAGGGGATTCCAGAACAGTAGATGACTTTACATAATATGAATTCAATACTCATCTGCATCATGCAGGTGCATGCTTTAGATTGGACCTTAACAAACTCATGTCAAAGTTCTGAGGTTCAAAATTATAGCTATTTTTGTCTAAATTTCAAATGCCAAATTGATTGTTAATGGAAAATTGAATAATGGTTGTTATCACTCAGAATTTTGAATATTGACTTTCAGAATAGAGAATATACACTTTTGAATGACTGATGAGTGCTTAGAGTCTAAAGTGTGGAATTTCTCAAGCAGAGTCTGGATCAGTGCCACCCACTCAAACAAACAGAACATTTCTGCAGCAAAGCAATAAATATAAAGTGGGGATAAATGGGGACTTTAAAAATCATCTCAAATTGGTTAATTTTCAGTTTTTCTGCCAATTGAGGCTAAAGCCAAAATTTCAGTTTACAGAGCTTTTTGGATTTTGGACTTGTAAATGCAAAATTTCAGATCTTTTATTTGCTTTTTTAAAAAATGAAATATAGTTTATTTACAATGTTGTGTTAGTTTCAAGTGTGCAGCAAAATGATCCATACATATATGTATGCATATATATATTCTTTTTCAGATTCTTTTCCATTATAGGTTATTACAAGGTATTGAGTATAGTTCCCTGTGCTATAGAGTAGGTCCTTGTTGTTTACCTATTTTATATATGGTAGTGCGTATTTGTTAATCCCAAACTTCTAATTTATCTAATCTTTATTAAAACATAAATACTTAGAACAAAGTAACAGTCTCTTAGCACAAGCAGCCCAGCCTCATGTTAAGAATCACAGTTTGGTTCAAGTGCTTGGATTTGTCAGGTCAGTTTATTTCTCTTCCTCGGTTCTTATCTTTCACAACAAAAGTCTGGAGCAATGGAGAAAAAGGTGTAGAACAACAGACAAGTTACAGCTCAGGTCGACTCACAGATCTTTTAGAAGACAGACACTCCCAAGACGGGAGCAGGCTGGCCCCAAAGGAGTTCTCATCCTTCCTATTGATCCCTCTTGGCTTTCCCCTTTCATACTTCCAGTTCCTACTTTTGGCTATGCCCTGTGCAAAGTAGGACTCGTACCCACCACCAGTCAATGAAAGGGAATTCATGTGGGCATACCCTCAAGGCCAATTGACTACTGCAAGTTATATAACAACAGGCTGTCCTGTTTATGTCTTCCCATAATTCAGTCTGTTATAATTAAATGTAAAATATTCATGAGCTCTTCATGGACTCCTTACTGCCCAAGGTTACTTAGAGAAGCCCCTGTGGTTATTTTGCATGGCTTGGGTACCTAGGGTGCCTGTGTAGGGGTAGAAAAGTCTCTGTGGTTACTTTGAAGCATATCTGTGAGTTCTCCTGGGTGTGCCTGGCCTGGAGTTTAGAGATCAGCTTGCATCCCTTTCAGACAGGCCACCCCTTGTTGCTGCTGCCTAACTTTCTACCTAACAGATTCAAATTATTTGGCAAAGATTCCTTACTCTGCCTCCGCAGTTTCTTCATCTTCAAAATGAGGATGATAATAGAACCTGCCCCACAGGTTGTTATAAAATGTAATGTGTTAATGTTAGTAAAATTCTTAAAACAGTTTTATTTAAATTTGTTTCATGATGTCATCTGTTTTGTCTCAATTAAGATCAGAAAAGAAGTAGTTTACAGTGAATTAAATGTAGTGCTCTGTAAAAAAGAGTTTTGGCTAATTTTAAATTCATATGTACACTCTAGCTATTGGAAATACTAATAGGTAATTTTGTAGGTAATTTTGTTTGTAGGTAATTTTCTGCCCTTATACTTTGGAGGTGGAGACTTGTTCATAGCAGACTATACTATAGCCAGCTGAAGTTTAGACATAAAAGTGATTTAATTTATGGAACAAAATATGATCTTAAAAATGCAGTCATCTTCCTTATTTAGGGAAAGGTTAATTAATTTCTCCAGGAGTGAACCTCTTTTAGGACCAGTGAAGGTTGCTCAGTCATGCCCAGCTCTTTGCGATCCCATGGACTACACTATACAGTCCATGGAGTTCTCCAGGCCAGAATACTGGAGTGGGTAGTCTTTCACTTCTCCAGGGATCTTCTCAACCCAGGGATCGAACCCAGGTCTCTCACATTGAAGGCGGATTCTTTACCAGCTGAGCCACAAGGGAAGCCCTTAGGACCAAGATAATGATATTTAAATAAAACAAAAGTTCATGAGTCATGGGAGATAGTGCTGGTGTAACCAGGCAGCCTGAGAGCACCGTTCTTTTCAAGTTCATGGGATGAAGATGCCTCCAGGTATAGCTTACATTTTCCTTTTTGCTGGGGTAGGTATCTAAGGTGGAGGTGGGGCTGAGCTTCTTGCTGTCCTAAATCACCTGCTACTCCTCTAGGAAAAATAAACCAGAGATTATTTTGGAGGATAAAGGCAAAGAACTGTGGGTTTCTTTATCATGAGCTTCCATTCAGACTTGGAACCTGTCTGATGCTGGTACTTAAGTGTCCAACAGCCTCGGTTCCCAAAAATCACTCCTCAATGATCAGGATTGCCTTCTTACTTCCTTAATCCTGACCTTTCCTCTAGTTTAGGACCCCAATGTCATAAATTTCCAGCAAGGTTGGAATTTCAATTAATCTTCTAAAGATATTCTTGTATCTTAATGCAATTAACAAACTTTGTGAGTTGTTTTTATAGCATACATCTTTTATCTTCTTTAATGGCATTTTAGCAATGAAATATCACTGAATGTATGTAAAAAATATTATTGTAGGTTTGTGAGACACCTGGAACACAGTACTTGGCAGTGGATTTTTTGTAACCCGTCCTATGCGTGCTAAATTGCTTCAGTCCTGTCTCTCTGCGACCGTATGGAGCATCACCTGCCAGTCTTCTCTGTCCAATATTATCTGAGATAACTGAGATTTCAGAAACTTACCAATGTTGAGAAACTTAATTCCACCAAATGATATGTCATTACTAAACAAGTGCCCTTTCATTAGGTTGCTCTTTAAGAAAGACTTTGGTACCCAACATGAGACAAGCTGGGATGCAGGACTCTTCACAGCAGTGCCCCCATCTGGACTGGTCTCCTTGAGTAAAAAACTACAAAGAAACTATAAGGGACTAAAAATCACTATGTGTATGCCAGTTGGGGCAAAATACAGACAACAAGATACAAAAAGATCAAAAACTCAACTGCCACTTCTAAAGAGCCTGGAGCAAAAATAGGGTGTTGAGAGCAAAATCCCGCACATTGCCCCTGCACACAGCACCGCCTAAGCCATCCCTCTGGCCTGACCCCTGGACCCACTCCTGCCCTCAGCTCATATAAGGAGCCAGCTCACTGCCACCCTCCCCTCAGCAGCAAGCAAGGGCATCTATTGCTTTTGCTCCCTGCTGCTGCACCAGGGCCCCCAGCAAAGCCTTGTCTGAATTTCTTGTCTGACCTCTGATCAACAAGCACAGACTGTATCAAGCAATACAGCATTTTATAAAGCCAGATTATGTAATGATATGCCTGACACTTCCTGTCCTGAGTTCTTCAACACTCCTCCATATTCCCAAGAGGAAAAATTCTCTGACCTCTTTTGGTAGGAAGGTTGCTGAAGGCGGAATCGTGTTGCCCTCTCAATTACGGAGCCTAAGAACAGGCGCAGGGCTTGGGAGACTGGATGCTGCTCCACCGGTGGGGGCGGGGGGCGATTGGGGAGGTTGCGCTCAGTAACCACTAAGAACTAACGAAAGTGCATTTAAAAAAAATAAAATAGAGCACTGCATTTGCTAAAAGGAGGAAAAAACTCTCCTGGGAAGACATTTTAGAAATCATCTTCCTTGTGAAAATGAATTTGTTTTATTTCCTTGACCTCTAAAATTTCATAAACACAGTCCCGCTGTGCCGGCAGCTCCCTGGGCCGCCTTCCGATTTTCCTCCCTTGGCTGTACTAAATCTCCCCGCTGACCTCACCTGGAACTCTGGAGCTTTCTATCACAGAGTCCTAATTCTTGCATGAAGCCTCCTCTGTTCCGGTACTGGATACACACACTAGTAATAACTTGACAACCATCCCTTTAAAAAACATTTTTGGATAACCTTTCCATTTAGGAGCCAGGAATTTGTATAAAACCGCAGAGGTTATATTGCTTTTGAACTAAAGGCTGTTGGTTTGTGGAATTTCCTTTAACTAGAAACACGTATGAGTCTGTGGTTTTAGTGTTTTCCCAGTTTTATAACATCCTGCTTGTTTGTTTTCCAGAGTGAAAGAATTCACCATTAATTTCCATACTTAATAAAGGACTAACATTTTACTTCCTTTTCTGTTTGTTGGTTTCAGTTGAAAGAGACAAAGATTTTTCGCACCAGCGAAGGCATTACAAAGAATTCCGGTTCGATCTTACGCAGATTCCTCACGGAGAAGCAGTGACGGCAGCAGAATTCCGGATATACAAGGATCGGAGCAACGGCCGGTTTGAAAACGAAACGATTAAGATTAGCATATATCAGATCATCAAGGAATATGCAAATAGGTATCAGTATTTCATCTGACTTATTATCCTAGCAGATGCACGTTACACCGTAGTAAAATCCGTTGATAACCCGTGTAATGTATCGAATCATGCTTATTTGCATGTGATGGCACCAAGGCATGTATAGACACGTGGAAGCCACTTGTAACTGACTGAACGTGCCTCGTATATTTCACAGCTTTTTCGTACTCCCGACGCCGATCTGTGCTCGATGGTCTCAGGCTCCCCTGTATGTGTTCGCCAGGCCTGTTGCCTCGTTTCCTGAATGAGAAAACTTCCATTTTAATTATGCATATATGGAATTTATGATTAACATTATTTAAATCACTGTTTTTTAAGTTAGAGTGATTTTATTTTTTCCTGGTGTTAAGTGTAAACTGTGTATACTTCTTATGTGGGTTTTGTATTTGCAGTAAATTCTGACAGCTAATCTGTTTGTCTTCTGTCTATAAAATGCTTAATTCAAAATGGTACAAAAATGGACAGAGAATCTGAAATTCTAAATGTATGAAAACCTCAGCTGATAATTATTGCAAATGAGCTATCAAATATAAGAATTGGTGGAATTTAGTGGTATTTTCAAACCTTCCACCAATGTATAAATTGCTTGGATAAAACCTTTGACAACCGATAAGCTCTTTTGTTGGATTGCTCTTACATTTTTTTTTTTTTAATTCTCATTGAGATATTATATTGAGGTGAAATTTGTTTTCCATTCATTAATCTAGATTTCCACTTTGATGAAATACTATATCCTTCTTTGACAAGACAAACATTTAGAGACAGCTATCATGAACCTGCTGAGGCCTCTTTCTCTTCATTGAATATTTCTAGCTCCTGACATTTGCATTTATTTATTTATTTATTTTGGTGTTAAAGTGTACACGATTTTCCAGTGAGTGTTCCATAGAAACTAGCTCCTTATA
Organism: Cervus canadensis; assembly: GCF_019320065.1. Classification (NCBI taxonomy): domain Eukaryota; kingdom Metazoa; phylum Chordata; class Mammalia; order Artiodactyla; family Cervidae; genus Cervus; species Cervus canadensis. The sequence continues at coordinate 36,328,361 of NC_057413.1, forward strand.
ATACTCAGTGAAAGAAGAGAATAAAATGCTTCTGCTGTCAAATGCATTTCAAAAGTCTCCTTGTCAGACTATGTTTTAGGTGCTTCACCGTTCATATCAGAATAGTAAAGTCTTGTCAGCAAAGAAACCTGTCAATTTAGTTTTACCTAGTCTTCTTCAAAAAACTACAGGATCTTTTTCTTTGGTTATCAATAATATCCTATGAAACACTGGTTCAACAGGACACACCTTGATGGAAGCTTTTCCCTACACAGTGTTATTTTCAGAGCAGTGATTTCAAAGCAGAAATATCGCTGCTCTTTTCTCAGCTGTAACACATACTAGCTATTTGTCTACGGATGAGTTTTTTTGTTTGTTTTAAATCTCAGTCTGGTGGTTCCATTTATAAAAAGATACGAATTATTTTCTCACTACTTTATTTTTTTAAATACTAAACAATGGTGGTGTCTTTTAAAATTAAATGACTAGAATTGAAAATAATGATCCAAATACTATTTAATTATATTGCCATAGTTAATAAATCCTTCATTTATATTTCTTTTTTACTATGTCTGTTGTGACATTTGTGCTTGTGACATCCTGAAACAAGGGACAGTGTCTTAAGTAATTTTTTATTTTTAGAATCAGAACTATGAATTTGTTTGATATGATTTACAATTTTGAAATTATCATTAGCCATGAATGGGGTACTCCTTCCATGGACATATCTTAAAATGCTTGAATTATCTTACTTTTTGACTATTCGCAATATATTTTTATGTATGTTAAATCTGCTTGGTTATTCAACATGCCAAGTATTTTTTACAGGAACTGTTTGTACACCAGGCCCCTATTAATTTGTTTGAATCTAAATACAGACATTTACATTGACCACAATTAAAGGTCCTAAGTTTTATTTAGGTCCATTGCTCAGGATATTTTTGAATGTCCTCCACTGAACTAGCTATGCTTTGAGCTTGTTTTCATGCTATGTTGTAAGTATGTTACTACAGTTACATGATTTAAGACATAATAACAATGATGAGAATAAAGGACTAATACACTTGTAATTAGAAAATAATGCTAATATTTATAATTATTTATTAATTATTCATTGATATTTATAGGTTTATTTATGAATGAACATATGCTGAGTTTTATTAATACATTTTGAAATATTTATGAGTATTGATACTTAATCAAGTATAATAGTTTTGGAAAATTTAATTTCTCTCCAAAAATGGAACATTTGTCTATTTGGAAACTTTGGTATTTCTCTAATTATAACTGATTTTAAACATGTTGCTCTCAGTGTTTCTACCACTCTGTCTGACTGCTCTTTCACTATTCTTGGGTATAATTTGGTTAAGTCTTTAATTATTTTAATATGTGTTTAAATCTACTGTAAGATCCAGAATTTCACTGATATTTTTCCTAACTCTTTGAAAATAATTTCTAAAATCTAAACTACATGTATCTCTTTGATTGGTGTTTTCTCACTCTACCATTCCAGACTCTAGAATTGCATAGCTTGGATAGGATTCTATTCAATTTAATGAACATTATTTTGAAATATTTAATTCAGTGAATTCAATTGAATATTAATTCAGTTCTAGCAAGTTCACATTTTTGAATATTTACTATTAAAGTACTGTTGCTGTGTTGTGATTTTCTCCTCTTCAGTTCAGTTCAATTCAGTTGCTCAGTTGTGTCCGACTCTTTGTGACCCCATGGACTGCAGCATGCCAGGCTTCCATGTCCATCATCAACTCCTAGAGCTTGCTCAAACTCTTGTCCATTGAGTTGGTGATGCCGTCCAACCATCTCATTCTCTGTCTTCTCCCCCTGCCTTCGATATTTCCCAGCATCAGGGTCTTTTCCAAAGAGTTAGCTCTTCACATCAGGTGGCCAAAGTATTGGAGTTTCAGCTTCAGCATCAGTCCTTCCAGTGAACACCCAGGACTGATCTCCTTCAGGATGGACTGGTTGGATCTCCTTGTAGTCCAAGGGACTCTCAAGAGTCTTCTCCAGCACCACAGTTCAAAAGCATCAATTCTTCAGTGCTCAGCTTTCTTTATGGTCCAAATTTCACATCCATACATGACCAGTAGAAAAACCATAGACTTGACTAGACAGAACCTTTGTTGATGAAGTAATGTCTCTGCTTTTTAATAGGCTCTCTAGGTTTGTCATAGCTTTTCTTCCAAGGAGCAAGCATCGTTTAATTTCATGGCTGCAATCACCATCTGCAGTGATTTTTGGAGCCCAAGAAAATAGTCTGTCACTGTTTCCATTGTTTCCCCATCTATTTGCCATGAAGTGATGGGACTGGGTGCCATTATCTTAGTTTTTTGAATGTTGCGTTTTAAGCCAGCCTTTTCACTCTCTTTCACGTTCATCAAGAGGCTCTTTAGTTCCTCTTTGCTTTCTGCCGTAAGGGTGATATCATCTGCATATCTGAAGTTATTGCTATTTCTCCCGGTAATCTTGATTCCAACTTGTGCATCATCCAGCCCGGCATTTCACATGAGGTACTCTGCATATAAATTAAATAAGCAAGGTGACAGTACACAGCCTTGATATACTCCTTTCCCAGTTTGGAACCAGTCTGTTGTTCCATGTCCAGTTCTAATTGTTGCTTCTTGACCTGCATACAGATTTCTTAGGAGGCAGGTCAGGTGGTCTGGTATTCCCATCTCTTTAGGAATTATCCAGTTTGTTGTGATCCACACGGTCAAAGGTTTTGGCATAGTCAATAAAGCAAAAGTAGATTATTTTCTGGAACTCTCTTGCTTTTTTGATAGTCCAACAGATGCTGGCCATTTGATCTCTGGTTCCTCTGCCTTTTCCTAATCCATCTTGAACATCTGGAAGTTCTCGGTTTTCTACTGTAAGGTTATGCTATACTTATTGTCTTCTGTGTATTTGCTAATGTGTATGGAATTTGTTCCCTATTATTTGTTTAAATCTCTGAAACATACAAATGTACACATGCATGCCTGGCACTTCAATTTTATGTATCATTGTCCAGGTTGGAGAATCTCTTGCAAAATGACTTCCTTATATGTGAAAAAAAACATTCATCCACTGCCAGTGGTTCATTAATCCATAGTGTGCATGTGTGTTAAGTCTCTTCAATTGTGTCCAACTCTGTGAAACCCTATGGACTGTAGCCCGCCAGGCTCCTCTGTCCATGGGATTCTCCAGCCAAGAATACTGGAGTGGGTTGGCATGCCCTTCTCCAGGGGATCTTCTGGACCCTGGGATGGAACCAGTGTCTCTTATGTCTCCTGCATTGGCAGGAGTGTTCTTTACCTCTAGCGCCACCTGGAAAGCCCTACCCACAGTGTAATAAAATGCAATCCTAAAAAAAAAAAAAAAAAAAATGCAATCCTATACTGTGTCATTGTCTGTAAATCTAGGACCCCCTTTTTGGACTCCAGTTTCTCTGCCAAAGAAAGATATTTAAGGGACAGAAGCTGTAAAAAGGGCATATACACCTCATAGTGTATTTCACGTTTCTTTTTTTTTTTTTTTTTCACATTTCTATATAGGATTTCAGAGTCATTGTAGATGATGGTAGTGTATAGTAATAAAAGCACAGACTTCAGAATTCCCATATAGAGAAAGTACATCTTGAAGTTTCAGTTTATAAATCTAACCAAAAATAAAAGCAAAAATAAGCATTTCAGAACAATAAAAATATTTCAAATGTTGTGGGAAGGACTGGTGCTTATTACAGTGCTAAGATCAGAGTTGATACTTAATAAATATATCAACAGCTTTCTAGGATCATCTATTTTACTAGGATTTAGGGAGTTGTATACACAGGGTAACAAAAAGTAGGTGGTTACTATAATAATAGTAGCTACCATTTGCTATTATTTATGTCAAGATAAAGTAAGCAAAATGATGGTAGTTGACTTTCTTTAATAAAAAATTACCTGATCTTTGATTCACATGAAAGGAATTGGTACATTCTTAAGTCTAATAATGAAATGAACACCATCCAGCTTATGAGCGATTGAAGCTATTTGTGAGCTTGTTCCTGAAAACCCAAGTTTTAAATAATCAAATTGTCCTGTAAAATACAGTCAAAAAGAATGGGAGACTGCTTATCCATGAATTTATTTTACAGAAATATCATAGATATAGAAAATTAGACAAAGATTCACATATAAATGTTTATCACAGTATTATTGTTTACCATTGCATAAGTTGAGAATATTTCAGTTTTAGAGAAGAGAAAAAGTTGTACTTTGTTTCCTGAAACATTGACATGCTACACTTTATACAGCAAAAAGAAATAGTGTTTTTTAAAGATATTTTATTTAATAGTAACACTGGAAAGTGCTTAGGCTGTAATGTTAATTAAATAAAAGTATGAAACAAATTTTATTTATGCATTATACATATAGTTATATTAGTTAGAATGAATTCATGTACAAAATGAGGGAAGCAGCAAGTTTTCATTAACAGCTTGGTGGTAATCTTAAATTTTAATTCAGCCCCTTTTATGTACTTTTTATAGTGAAAATTATTTTTATAATCAGAAACAAGCATAATAATTGTTGGGTAAAAGAAGATAATGAAACAGCTTTACATGTTTCTTTACAAAATAACAATCCAACATTTCTAGGTAGACAGAGGCAAAAAGCTGAACTAAATTGAACAAAACACCAGGATCAAAAAAAATAAGTTGCTCTTATTTTTCTCTGGCTACGAGAGGCATAGGATGAACACAGATAGTTTATTTCTTTCCATTTTTTATGGAAAATGTTCTTGACAATTAAAAAGCTTGTCTGTAATTCTCTGAAAGTGAGGAAGAATGGATTAAAAATACTTCATTTGTTTATCAGGTGATTACAGTTAAAATGCAAAGAATTTCAATTTGAAAAACTAATTTTAATACTGAGTTGCTGTTATTTGTGGATTATTAATTTTTTGTGGCTTCTTATATTTCTCAACAACTGAACTGGAGATAGAAAAAGGAACTAGTACTTTCGGACACTTTCAAGTCTTGGTCACCTCTGCAAACTTTCGTCGTCAATCATGTGGGTTTTATGTATGTACTTTGTTGTTGTTCAGTTGCTCAGTCGTGCCCATCTCTGCGATCCCATAGACTGCCGCACGCCAGGCTCCCCTGTCCTTCATCATCTCCCGGAGCTTGCTCAAGCTCATGTCCATCGAGTCGGTGATGCCATCCACCCATCTCATTCTCTGTCTTCTCCCCCAGCCTTCAATCTTTCCCAGCATCGGGGTCTTTTCCAATGAGTCAGTTCTTCTCATCAGGTGGCCAAAGTATTGGAGCTTCACCTTCAACATCAGTCCTTCCAATGAATATTCAGGACTGATTTCCTTTAGGATTAACTGGTTGGGTCTCCTTGCAGTCCAAGGGACTCTCAAGAGTCTTCTCCAACACCACAGTTCACAAGCATCAATTCTTTGGCACTCAGCTTTCTTTATGGTCCAACTCTCATATCCATACATGACCACTGGAAAAACCATAGCTTGGACTATATGAACTTTTGTTGGCAAAGCAATGTCTCTGCTTTTTAATATGCTGTCTAGGTTGGTCATAACTACACTTCCAAGGAGCAAGTGTCTTTTAATTTTGTGGCTGCAGTCACCATTTGCAGTGATGTTGGAGCCCAAGAAAATAAAGTTGGCCAATGTTACCATTGTTTCCCCATCTATTTCCCATGAAGTGATGGGACTGGATGCCATGATCTTAGTTTTCTGAATGTTGAGTTTTAAGCCAGATTTTCACTCTCCCCTTTCACTGTCATCAAGAGGCTCTTTAGTTCCTCTTTGCTTTCTGCCATAAGAGTGGTGTCCTCTGCATATCTGAGGTTATTGATATTTCTTGCGGCAATCTTGTTACCAGCTTGTGCTTCATCCAGCCTGGCATTTGTCATGTTGTACCCAGTATATAATTTAAATAAGCAGGGTGACAATATATAACCTTGATGTACTCTTTTAGTGTTTTTTAAAATATTTTATTTAAATACAGTTGATTTACAACGTTGTGTTAGTTTCAGGTGAACTGCAAAGTGATTCAGTTATACATTTATACATGCATATATGTTGTTGTTTAGTCGCAAAGTCATGTCTGACTCTTTTGTGATTCCACAGACTGTCGCCTGCCAGGGTCCTCTCTGTCCATGGAATTTCCCAGCTAAGAATACTGGAGTGGATTGCCATTTCCTTCTTCAGGGGATTTTTCCAACCCGGGGATCAAACCTGTGTCTCCTACATTGGCAGGCAGATTCTTACCTCTGAGCCACCAGGGAAGCCTAACATCTACATTTTCACCTATTACTGGCTATTAAAATATATCAACTGTAGCACAGTTCCTTGTGTTATGCAGTAGGTCCTTGTGGGCTATCTGTTTCATATATAGTATAAGATGTAATAGTGTTTTGAATTCAACCAAGAAACCATTGAAAAGTCAATGCAGACTGTACTGCTTAAGGCAGTGTATTTGACATTGCAAATGCGCACGTGCATGTGTGTGTGTGTGTGTGCTAAGTTGCGTCAGTCGTGACTGACTCTGTGACCCTATAGACTGTAGCCTGCCAAGCTCCTCTATCCATGGGATTCTCCAGGCAAGAATACTGGGATGGGTTGCCATGCCCTTCTCCAAGGAATCTTCCCTCCAAGAATCAAACCCACATCTCTTACGTCTCTTGCATTGGCAGACAAGTTCTTTACCAATAGCGCCACCTGGGAAGACCATATATGTGTGTGCATATATATAATTTCTCATATTTAAAGCTTACTTCCCTTAAGGTATCGTCTAGTAGGAGTGCCAGGGTGGGGGTCCTTGCAGTAATATAGGTTTATGCTTTATAGATATATTTTATGTTCAAGACACTGTCTGATCTACTAACCCTCTACTCTATAAATACTTTGATAGTGTTATGTAATCAAATATGAAAGAGACAGACACATGATGTCATCTCTTTTCACACTTATTTATCTTAGCAAGACCCAAAACTCTTAAAATTATAGATTTTATTCCTATCATCTCCCACCTCCTTCATTTATTCATACTCCTATTTAAATGTGTGCCATTTAAAAGAGTGTTCTGATATTTATCCAAATCTTTATTTTTCTTGGTAAAAAGTTAACATGCTTTGCATCATTTCACTTATTTAATCTTTTCGTGTGAGGCAGACAGCCTCATATTCTGTATAGAAAGCATCACTTTTCAGTCACACCTCATATATCTGGCATTATTGGGAAATGAGGTTTCCACATGATTGAATTTTCCAGATAATACATCTGAGTTGACCATGCTTTTGCTGAGCACCTTGCACATGGCCAGCACAGGGCACCCAAGGCAAGTAAGTAAGATCCTCACAGCTCATAGCCTGAGGCTGGGGTTGAGGTGGGCTTGCCACACACAGGCTTTAATAACTGTAAAACAATGTGCTAAGCAGTATGATGTAAGTATGTACTACGCGTTGTGGAAATACAAATGAGGGTAATTAATTCTTCATGTGGGAGGGTGAAGAACCTTGGGGAAAGCCACTGGGAGGCATTTACCCTTAAGTTGGGCCTTTGAAAATGAGTAAGAGCTTTTTTTTTTTAATGTCTAAGTATATTTTTCTGACTCTTTATTGAAGTATAGCTGATTTACAATGTAGTGTGAATTTCTACTGTGCAGTAAAGTGACTCAGTTATGTGTGAATATATATATATATATGTATATATATATATAATTTTCCATATCTTCTTTCATGATGGTTTATCATGGGATGTTAAATATAGTTTTCTGTGCTAGACTGGAGGACCTTGTTGTTTATCCATCCTATATATAATAATTTGCATCTGCTAATCCCAAACTCCACTCCGTCCTTTCCCCCAAAGTCTCCTCAACCTTGGTGACCGCACATCTGTTCTCTATGGCTGTGAGTCTGTTTCTGTTTCATAGATAGGTTCATCTGTGTCATATTTTAGTTTCTGCACATAATTGGTATCATGTAGATTTGTCTTTCTCTTTCTGGCTTACTTCACTTCGTATGATATTTACTAGATCCATCCCTGTTGCTGCTCGTGGCAGAATTTGTTCTTTTTTACAGTTGAGTAGTATTCCATTGCATCTAGATACCTCATCTTCTTTATCCATCCCCTTATAGATGGACGTGCAGATTGTTTCCATGTTTTGGCTATTGTGAATAGTGCTGGTATGAACCTACAGGCACATGCATCATTTTGAATTATAATTTTTTTCTGGATATAGGCCCAGGAGTGGGATTGCTGGATCATAAGGTAAATCTATTTTTAGCTTTTTGGGAAACCTCCATGCTGTTTTCCACAATGGCTTTACCAACTTATATCCTCACCAACTGTGTAGGAGAACTTTCTATAATGAGAGAGAGTGGGGTGGTGGTTGGGAGAGAGATGAGAGAGATCCCAAGAGAAATATTCCTAAGCACTGACATGTCTAAGTATAAAGAATTGAATAATTAAATGGTAAGAATAATGCGACTAGTCCTACTACTAAGCAAAGTAGTCAGCACTCGTCCACTTAAGGGGTACTCACCGTGTGTGTAGCATTGCGCTAAGTGTTTTCCTTGGTTAGTGTCTTTCACAAATATATACATTTATATATTGCCCAGAGAAAATGTGCTGTGTAGAATTCAACCCCTTCCAAATGTTCTGCTGTGAATATAAATGCCTGGGCCCCGTTGTGAAAACATTTTAAGCTGGCCTGCTGGCTGTCATTTGCCACCTTCCCTACTTGGATATATTTAGTTGAGCTGTTATCATTCCAATCCACAGGCAGTTTCACATTGACATCATCTCCCCCTCCTGCTCCTCTAGGATTTGTGACTCTTCTGTGGACGTACTTCAGGATGCACGCTGGCAGTCACATCCGGGGGATTTCACGGCTCTTGAGAGCAGTGGAAATAAAGCTCCGATGGGCGGTGCCCTTGGCTCTGAGAACATGAGACAGCACCCAAGCATGACTTGCGTTCCTGCACTTGCAGAGATCAGGCTCTCGCTCCATTTCTCCACTGAGGGGATTCACCCCCAGGAGACATTTAGCCATGTCTGGAGGCATTTTGGGGGGTCTCACTGTTGGCGAGGGTGGAGGACTGCGGACATCCGGCGGTAGTAATGCTGGGGTGATGAAAGATGCTGCTAAAACTTCTGCCATAAACAGGGCGCCCCCACCCCACAGAGAATGATCTGGTCAAAATTGTCCATAATGCTGAGGTCGAGAAATGCTGCTCTAGCTATAGATTTATGTTGTAAAGCTAAAAATGGGCATAATTCATGCCCTAAAAAGTCATTTTTTCCTTGACTATTTCATATCCACTGGGGTCATAAGAGTCATAGCATAGAAGAATTCTTAGGATCTTGAACTGGGTATATCATTCATTCATTAGGGAACTTAAAAGCAGTTGGTTTGTGTCTGTAATACTCTCACTTCTTTGTTTCTTGTTGAGTGAAGGACTCTCTCATGCTGTGCGTGTGTATGTGTATTCAGTAGCTCATGTATAGATCTCTCTGCAAGGGAAAAATATGAAATGGTGCAGTGCCAGGAAACCTGCTAATATTATCAGTATCTTGGCAATTTAAAAAAATCTGCAAAGAGAAAAGTGGTTGAATTTTCATAGTGGGAATTCAGCTTGTTTTCCATTTTGGCCGTTCAAGTCCATGTTACATTACTATTTTACCAGTTTGCATCTATACCTTTTAAATGGAAACACAACATTGAATTAGATAATCTGAAAAATGGGTGTTCTGTGAGATTTACAGAAGCTTATTATTTCTTATTTGTTTTGGGAGAAAAAACAATTACCATCTGAAAATACCAAAGTCAAATTCTAACACTTTTAAAGTTGCTCATGATAGAAACTATTGATATTATAAACTCCAGAGAATAACATTTGCACCCATTGTTAATATGTCCCATGCTTGAACTGTATGTCACATTCCTCAGATGGTGTGTATTTCTGGTCGGATACCCAGAAAAAGAAGTATTCTTTCTTCTTAGGTGGTCATCATTACATTTCTACTAGCCATGGTAAGCTATTCAGAGACAAAGAAGATGAAAGGAGTTGAAAAAGTTATAATGGAGAAAGTTTGGGAAAAGTGGAGATATCACTTCTTGCCTCATGGAAATAGAATATTTTAACTTTTGCCTGGAAATTTATCTCTATATCTTCCAGACAGTTTCCCCAAACTTTTCTTAACTAGATTTAGAGCTTTTTGGTTAGACTGTAGAATGTTTATGCTCCTGGATGACTGTTTCTTCTTCATCTTCTGTCACTCTCTCTCTTTCTCTCTCTCTCTCTATATATATATTTGTGTGTATCCATATATATATATATATGTGTGTGTGTGTACATATGATTGAAAGTGTAACAATATGAAGACTATTTCTCTTTCACCATCTCATTGTTGATTATATAAATAACTTTACTTCCTTTTGATGTTTTCAACTTCGTTTTTCCCTCTTGTGGCAAAAGATTCAACTATAATTTTCCTCTCTTCCAAACAGAGATCCAGATTATATTACATTTGGTCTTCATGCACTCTTTTAAGGCAGGGATTTTCATACTCTTTTTATGCAAGGGGAAACTGAGGCTGAGGAATTCCTTAATTGTTCAAGCTCTGTCTGCTCCCTAAATCCTTGTTTACTTAATTATAATACATTGATATTTATATAAAGATGGTAAAAATTATTTTAGCTCCTCTAATGTCATAGTCTTCGATGTGCATGCATGCTCAGTCGTATCCAACCCTTTCTGACCCCATGGACTGTAGCCCGCCAGCTTCTCTTGTCCATGGAGTTTTCTAGGCAAGAATACTAGAGTAGGTGACCATTTCCTACTCCAGGGGATCTTCCTGACACAGGGCTCAAACCCCCGTGTCTCCTGTGTCTCCTGTATTGGCAGGCAGATTCTTTACCATTAGCACCACCTGGGAAGCCCAATGTCACAGTGTTAGATATGTAAGACTATTTTCAGATGTGTGGTTTTAGGATGATGATAACTCAACTTTTACTGAATTTGGCTCCTGCTTGTTTAGTCCTTAGTGAAGTTCCTACCCTTTTGGTATTTTGAGACTCCCAAGGCAAAAACCTTTCCTGTGTACAAAAACCTTTCCTCTGTCAGTAAAATAAAGTGTATTCTTCTAAAGCAGTATATCCAAGCCCACCAATTTCCCATGGAAAGGCATGTTTAAACTCTGGTCATGAGTGAACATGAGTCACATGTATTTGTACCAACCTCTCTAACTGTGTCTACACATCTACATATTATGTTTCATCTGTGAGTAATTATATTTAATATATCTATATGTTTCCTATCTAAAGTATCTATTTGTGCTGCAAATCTTTTATCTATTCAGAGTGACTCTATATTTAACAACTGCAGGATAGCTTCATTTAGCTGTATGAGGAATTTGTATGCTAATCTATATCATACTCAATACAAAGGTTCAAATTCTACCTGAAAAAGAAAAATACAAATTTTAGTCATTATGAGTTATTTTGGTCAGTGTAAATTGATTTCCATGTATTAGTTTTTTTTTTTTTTAAGCATTTCAGTGTTGATAATTGCTATAATGTCAGTAAACTGAATGCTCATATCTAGGATTATTCCCGCCTTTAAAAATTTTTTCAAAAGTAGTATTATGGGTTAAACTCTGCTCCCCTCTCTCCCCCATCTGTATGTTGAAGTTCTAGCCTCTAGTACCTCTGAATGTCACATTGCTTGGAGACAGTCTTTAAAGAGATAAATATTCTTTAAAGAGGTAATTTTAAAGTAGTCTTTAAAGAGATAATTCAAAATATTCTGCTATTTTCAAGGAGATAAGTGCTATTCTTTAGTGGAATAATTTTATACTTCTAAAGAAATCACATCTCGATTTCTATAGAATGGATAGGAATTTATTTTTAAGATGCTGTTATGAAACTTGTTGCATGACTGAAAATTATGTAATTATTAACATTGTGCTTATTAAAAATAGACTTGATTCTCCTAAAGCATATTCTCTTGTCTGTAGTTAACGCAGAAGAGTTCTTTATACAAAAAGAAAGAGGAGAAATTTAAAAATAGAAGTTAAGGGTCAAAAATAAAATGGCTTTACTCAAGAATAGGAAACCATGAAGCTTATGAAGCTAACTGAATGTTTATAACTTTTAAGAGGTGAACTAGAAATATATGGATTTTCCAAACCATACTATTTGCCTGGGTTTACCTTCCAATGACTTGCGATTTGCATCACAGAAATTCAAGTATTTAGGCTTTGCTAGGATCTGTTGGTGGGTGCTTTTTCTAAGTATTTCCATTAAAACTGAAACTGTTTTCCTCATAGACTTGCTTAAAAGTTTGAGACTTGAATGTTAACAGTTTGGGAATTCTTTCTTTCAGGAAAAGTAGCACAATTAAAAAATAATAAATAACTACCTAAAGGTAGGGCTTCCCTTGTGGCTCAGCTGGTAAAAAATTCGCCTGCAATGCAGGAGACCTGGGTTTGATCCCTGGGTTGGGAAGATACCCTGGAGAAGGGAAAGGCTACCCACTCCAGTATTCTGGCCTGGAGAATTCCATGGATTGTGTAGTCCGTGGGGTCTCCAAGAGTTGGACATGACTGAGCGACTTTCACTTTCACTTCACTTTCACCTAAAGATATTTGTTAACTAGTTGAAATTGCTCTCAGAACTTACCTCTTTGTTCTGTTTTGTTATTCAAATATTTATTTATAGCATGCCAAGGATTGGTAATGCTTTGCAGGATTTATTAGAACACCCTTATCATATTTCAAATGAAATCAGACTAGCAGTTGAGTATTTTCAAAAGGTGAATCCTTCTCTCAACAAGTTAACAATGTGATAAGTTAATTCCAAGACAACAGTCTTAAAGATAGTTTTAAAATATATCAACATTTTAAGGATAATCAGTATTTTCTTAGATTCTGTTTATTTGGTAGGTTTTTCAAGTTACGAGAGGCAGGGAGAATTTTACTTTTGTTCACTCACAGTGTGAATATAATGGATCCTTAAAATTCAACTGGGAACAAATTAATCTTTTCATTGTATTGTATTATATGCTTGTTGTATACCTGGAGTAACTCAAACTGAGTCCTGTATTGGATGTGATAAAGTGTCTGTAACCCTTCTTTGCTAAGAAAATTGTGAAGGAGAATGAAAGCTGCATATTTTGGTATATGGTAGCTGGTCAATTTAATTGATTGTAACATTAATACCTTTATTTTAACTTCTCTAGGTTAATGGAAGAATTGTTTAAATCAAGTTTAAGTAAAGAAATGAAGTTATAGCCTCTAAGATATTGACTGAGATTCTTTACTTCTTTTGTGATTCAGTTTTCAATGATCACTGATGACTTTTTTCTAAGGAAATAATAAATGTGCATGATTTTATTAAAATTAACTGTTTAAATTTTGTAAGCCATCTTTGAAGTGACTTCTAAGATACAGTGGAGAAGGCAATGGCACCCCACTCCAGTCCTCTTGCCTGGAAAATCCCATGGATGGAGGAGCCTGGTAGGCTGCAGTCCATGGGGTCGCTAAGAGTCGGACACGACTGAGCGACGGAACTGAACTGAACTGATCATGGCATCTGGTCTCATCACTTCATGGGAAATAGATGGGGAAACAGTGGAAACAGTGTCAGACTTTATTTTTGGGGGGCTCCAAAATCACTGCAGATGGTGATTGCAGCCATGAAATTAAAAGACACTTACTCCTTGAAAGGAAAGTTGTGACGAACCTAGATAGCATATTAAAAAGCAGAGACATTACTTTGCTAACAAAGGTCCATCTAGTCAAGGCTATGGTTTTTCCAGTGGTCATGTATGGATGTGAGAGTTGGACTGTGAAGAAAGCTGAGCGCCAAAGAATTGATGCTTTTGAACTGTGGTGTTGGAGAAGAATCTTGAGAGTCCCTTGGACTGCAAGGAGATCCAGCCAGTCCATCCTAAAGGAGATCAGTCCTGGGTGTTCATTGGAAGGACTGGTGCTGAAGCGAAACTCCAATACTCTGGCCACCTCATGCGAAGAGTTGACTCATTGGAAAAGACCCTGATGCTGGGAAGGATTGGGGGCAGGAGGAGAAGGGGACGACAGAGGATGAGATGGCTGGATGGCATCACCGACTCAATGGGCATGGGTTTGGGTAGATTCCGGGAGTTGGTGATGGACAGGAAAGCCTGGCGTGCTGCGATTCATGGGGTTGCAAAGAGTCGGACACGACTGAGCAACTGAACTGAACTGATCCATAAAATAATTATATAACAAAAACAGAAAATGAAATAAAAATGGAAAAAAGTATAATAAAGTGGAAACAAAAGGAAAATGATCTCTGAAAGAGAAAATTATCTCTAAAAGACTTGCATCACAGACGGCCTGTCCTCCATCTCCATGGAGAATCCACAGCCATCCAGACTGGAACAGCCGCTTTCACTTCCTCTGTATTCAGTTCAACAGTTGCTTATGAACTTGCCAGTGTACTGTTTCGGGACTAAATCAAGACCACTAAGCCAGTTTGTAAAGGAAACTTGACAGTGAAGAGCCGGAAAATGGAAATTACTTTCAGATATTCCTAATCTGCACCAGATTTGGGATGGGATTCTAGCAATAAAACGTTCTGTATCTTATTCCTCATCACTTGACTCATTTGTTCTCCTTGTTCCTTAATCAACTCTTGTTATTTTAAGAGTGGTTTTGTAGTGTTTTCACTTAAGTGTAGGGAATGATGATTTTCATTCAAACCTGTAACTGTTTTTGTTGTTGTTTTCTTTCTCCTTAGGGATGCAGATCTATTCTTGTTAGACACAAGGAAGACCCAAGCTCTCGATGTGGGTTGGCTTGTCTTTGATATCACTGTGACCAGCAATCATTGGGTGATTAATCCACAGAACAATTTGGGCTTACAGCTTTGTGCAGAAACAGGAGATGGTAAGCACTGAATTTTGTACATACTGTGGTACTGGTTTGGACACATTGAGAGTTACAACTTTTTGTGGGATATAACCAATGTGTTTTTTATACACACAATGTGCAAAGTGGTGCATTCTACAAGACAAAGCAATATATTGATTAGTTAATTGATTTATAAACAACGTGCATTTATTGTTGTGGAGTGTTATCTGCAGTGGCTGTGGGAGGTAAAGAAAACTCAAGCCCTATTCCTGCTCTTGGGGTTTTTAGTCTTGTGTTGAGGGCCTGTATGTAAATGAGCAGCACAGCTATAATATAGCAATACTGAAAGAAAGTGACGTGTGAAGTGCTGTGGATCTATGTCTTGACCGTGGTGGTGGTTACACAACTGTGTAATTTGTAAAAATGTATCGAACTGTACGCTAAAGAAGAATGAATATTACCATAGTCAAAGAATATCTCGAAACTTTAATTAAAAAAGAAATATATATCAAAGCAGGTGATAGGGAAACAGACAAATGACCTACCATAATACAGAGGAGGATGAGGATGGAACAAAAGATTCACGAGAATATGCAGAAGATGTTGTCGAGCTAGATCTTAACATACTGTAATATTTGGCCAAAGACAACAGCTCCAGGATCACTTCTGGGAGAGATTTGTTGACTTTAAAAAAAGAAAAGCGCAACCTAAAAGTTGAGAGTTATGTTTTACTTGGTGGAAAAAACTGAGGACTTAGGCCTGGGATGCAGCTTCTTATATGACTAAGTTCAGTTCAGTTCAGTCGCTCAGTCGTGTCCAACTCTTTGTGACCCCATGGACTGTAGCATGCCAGGCTTCCCTATCCATCACCAACTCCTGGAGTTTACTCAGACTCATGTCCATTGAGTCAATGATGCCATCCAACCATTTCATACTTATATGACTAAGGGACTTCTCTAAAGAGGTAAGCGGGGAGCCAGGATATGCAGAGATTTTTTGCAACAAAGACCAGGTAGTTGGAACATCAAGGGATTACTGTTAATTAAAGAAAGCCAGACATCTCAAGTTAGGGAACTTAGTGCTTTTCTATGTATGGGAAGATGCAAGAGTATGAGTATGGACTCACTGAAATCATTCCGCTGATATCCACCTCAGCTATCCGGGGTGGGGGGGGCCAGTATCCTGTACTTTCTCATCTGGAGTCTCCTCGGGTGCACTGCTGTGGGCGTGGGGTGGCTGCGGCGGCTGATAGTTTGGTAGGGAAGCATCTTGTTTTCGCCTTGAGTTCCCTCGGGGCTGATTGAGATGCCTGTAATGGGAGGCCTTGATGCTGCAATGACCTTTGTTTACTGATACGGCAGGTGACGTTCTTAGTACACAGGTCTATAGGGAATCTTTGCTGAGAAGCTGCAGAAGTTATTTTTATGCTCAGAAGTACTCGTTGAATAAGGATGTGCTGTGTGCTTGGCTTAATGCTGGAAATAAAATGGTGAACAAG
The DNA here is from genome assembly GCF_019320065.1 of Cervus canadensis. Lineage (NCBI taxonomy): Eukaryota > Metazoa > Chordata > Mammalia > Artiodactyla > Cervidae > Cervus > Cervus canadensis. Next base: position 36,344,742 of record NC_057413.1, read on the forward strand.
TTCAGAGGTGGCTTCCTGAGGTTTGTAGCTGAATGAGGCATAAGTAGTCAGCATGTAATATTGAGTGCGTGTTGCTACACGCTGAGTGTCAAACAATGAGCAAATTCTAGCTACAATCATAACGTTCAGGAAAATATGGTTGGCGAAGAATTGGAAGGCAGGCATTTTGGGCAAACAAAAGAGAGTTCACAAAGACTATGATGAGAAGGCTTTTGGCCCGTTTGATCAAGAGGTCAGGGAGTGCAAGACCTTGTTCACCTTTGATCACTCAGAGTCCAAAGTTTTAAATTCAAATCTAGACTTTCAGGTCATTTAAAATTATATTTGTCACAACAGGAGGATAAAACATCCTTTAATGATTTGTTACCTTGATCAGTACTTTCAAAATATTCAGAAGTCTACCAAGTGGGCCTTAGTTATGCTTTTGCTCCACACCTGAATACAGTAAGATCATGGCTGCAGAGGGTGGTTTTAAAAGTGATGATTTATTAGAGAATGTGCCATATTTTAGTTTACTATCTGTAGTTTTTTGCAGAATCCAGCAATAGAAACATCAGCCCTAGAATCCATCTCCTTCATTTGTCCTTGCTATATTACACTAAAGCCTTGCTTAATAGACTACTGAGTTAAGTAAAAGTTAGGTCTGCCCTGGGTCTTTTTCAAGGAGGATCATTACTGACGCAATTGGACTTCATGATAGCATTGTTTTACCTACAACCAGATTCGTAGCCTGAGAATCAGACCATGCCCAGTGCTGTTACTCCAAAGATTGTGTGTGTGGAGTGAGGTTGACAGACACAAATCAAATATATTTCAGAGTTTGTCTACTGAAGGTTTCACGTGCCTCGGGAAGGCTCTTATTGAAAGTGTTACAGACAAGTTTGAGACATCTGCTCCCAACCCCTCCCAATCCAGACTTTTCCATAGATTTTAATTACAATGCTGATGTTTTAAATTTTCATAAGCAATTAAAATATTTTGAATTATAGGGTATTTTCCATTATGGCTTTGAGACTATCATTAAAGATTTTCAGAGTTCAATCATTGTAAATGTAGGCAGAAAAGCATACATCTAAATAATCTCCCTTAAATTTTTACAGTATTCAACTACTGTACATTTATGGTAAGAAATGTGACAGGGAAATGTGCCCGGAGGGGCTGAGCCAGGGGTCTCTTCTCTGGTATGTGGTCCAAACAAGAAAAATTAAATTAGTGGTATGTGCTTCCCCCGATCTTTTCCTTGGAGATATGCTGAAATGTCTAACTAAACAAAACTCAGGAGATCTGTGAAATATGACCCCTGTTTCTTTTTAACTTCCTCACCCTTCCCTCCCAACTAGAAAATTCTGAAATTTCTCCTCTATTTTTTTTTACTTCTTCTCTTATGTTGGTGCTCTTTCCTTTACACTCTAAACTGTTTAGTTCTATCTTGCTTCCAATTCATCCTTTCCTTTGAGAACTACTTTATATTTTGTTTATCCTTTTCCTTTGATTGATTTCTCTTATATTTTAGGAGTAATTTTACTTTAAATGACTCATGTTATTTATGGGTCTTTTTTGGAGCCTAAAATAAACTAACATTTAACTTCTTTCAAAGGTTTCCAAATTCTTTATTTAAAAGTTAGGCTTGAGATACAAGCCTTTGATTTTTTAATATTGTCTGATATAAAGATGTTAAAAAGATTATATATGCTAGGCAACCTGGCCTTTTGTATTTAAGCAATAATTAAATCATTAACACTTAACAGATTTTAACCAGCATTAGAGCATATATGGCCCTGGGAAAGCAAGTGACTCTCTGGGGTCACCTTAGTTTTATTAACTACAACCTCATGGAAACTAGGCTTGTGGCATGCTTCTATAAACATAGATAACAAGATGCCCCAACCTATTACTGCTCCCTCATCACTACTGCTGATGTTCTCAATGTTCTATTGGAATATTGCTTCAAACGGATTAGACAGACATCTTTTATTTGCAATAATGTATTCTGAATATGTTTACTTCTCAGCAAAGTAGTTGGAAATCGTAAAGAATGAAGCTCAGGAAAGTCAACTTTCAAATTCTTTTGTTGACTATTATTCATTTATTGATTTGTTCGACACAGAATCTTCAAGTACCTATCCATGCAAGACAAAGTGTTGGCAACTTCCTGGCAGTCCTGTGGTTAAAGCTACAAACTTCCAAGGCAGGGGCCAAGGGTTTGATCCCTGCTTGGGGAACTAAGATCCCACATGCTGTGTGACACAGCCAAAAAGTAAAAATAAATAATGGCAAAGTGTTAAGGAGACTATGAACTGGGAGACAGACATTTGTAGTTACTTTAGAAGGAATAAAGTGCCTTAAATCCTAAAAATAGTAATACAGTCAAGACACTACAGGGAAATGTGAGAGAGCTGGTTAGTCCAAATGGAGCCAAAAGTGCCATGGACCCGGTGACTTTTGGGCTCGGTCACTTGGCTAAGATTTCAAGAAATGAAGATGAGGAGGGAGAGGAGGTGGTGTAAGGAAGGAGGAGTGAGTGAGTTCCTGGATGAGGAAACAATGTGAGTAAATACATAGAATGGCAAAATGGCATGGTATCCTTCAGAAAAACTAGAAATCCAGACTAGGCTAGAACAACTTTCATGTATTTCTACGATTGCAAGTGCTGTTATTTTATGAAAGTGACTGGGAGACCAGTCATGGACGGGCCGTGACATTTATGTGTATATTCTTGTAGCTTGATCACAAGTCATTGAAGAACTAGACTTGCTGCTTTAATTAATCAGACTAACACTTTCATGGTTACATGTTTGAATATCTATTTCATAAGACCACAGATATGTATTTCTGGCTCACAGTGGTACCCTTGGTATTTGGTACCATGCAGGTTGTAGGTATTAAAAACATGTTCTGAATGATCACTGAATGAATTTGTGAAGTAAAAGATTCTTGCAGACCATCTGTCCTTGAACATGTTATTCTTTTTTCTTTTTTTTTAAGTTGAAGTATAGAGGATTTACAATGTGTTTATTTCTGGTGTGCAGCAAATTGTTTCAGTTATATAAATATACCTTTTCATTTTCTTTTCCATTTTGATTTATTACATGATATTGAATATAGTTTCCTGTGCCATAGAGTAGGACCTTGTTGTTTATCTATTTTACATATATGAACATGTTACTCTTAAGAAGAAATTCCAAACTATAAATTCGGGTTGATTATTAATCAAACAATTTTGGTTTAACACAGGAGAACTTTATACCACAAACCACAGTACAGTAGTTAAAATTGCTTCAATCTTAGAGTGAGGAGGAAATCACTGATACGGATTGTTAAAGTTTGTTTATCCTGCTTTCACAAAGAAAAAACAGCTAAGAAGCCTAAATATATTTTGGAAATCAGAAGACTGTTGAAATCAAAAGGAACATCATGATTCCTCAGAGGACATGTGGAAAGTATGTCAGTTTGTAAAATATTCTTTCTAGTAATTTGATAAATGAACTGCCATGGATTTGGCAGAAGAGTTTAAAGATATTCTATTTATTTTTTTCAGGCAGAATAGAAAATTCTCCGAGTTCCATATGTCTGTTTCAGCTAATAAAGCAAACATGCAAGCAAGCAAATGGAGAAGAAACATTGCTACTTCTTAACAGCAAAATTTAGAAACTCCATAGAAGTGGTTCTACCAATTATGCTAAATCAGTTTCAGAATCCTTGAACACTCTCTCACAGTAGTCAATAACTTGGTAATATAGTTAGTCTTTTTTTTAGCAGGAAATGAGTAGGTTTAGATCTGTCTTAAAATTTAAGATTTTCAGTTCCCTGAAGTATAAAGATACATTAATTATGTGCCTTGTTAGATCTTTATTAAAATTGTTAGTAAATCTATAGTAATTATGATCCTTTACATATATAAACATGCACACACTCACACACACATGCAAACACATAGACAAATGTGTATGTACACAGAGTTTATTATCCAGAGAGCAATTTACTCTAGCTTTTAAGCCTTGAGTTTTCTCTGAAAACACTATAATTTTCCATTGTTTGATGCTTTATATAGTTTAAACCTTCCAAGTAAATTAATTCTTTTTTTTTCAAATTTGGGTTTATAGAATAATTTAAAGATAGAAAACAAAGATAGTATTTTTGGGACCATTAGAATGTCTTTTTAAAAACCCTATGTTTTCAGACGTTTTAGGTTTGGCAATACTCAGGGTAAATTTTGCCAATGACTTTTTCCTTTCTATTCAAACCCACTTATACGTCAAGGAAAATTCAATCCTTATGTTTCTGATTCATTTGTATTCAAGTCATCAAAATGTTGTTCTGTCAGAGTATTGTTTAATGTCCAAGAAACAGTATAAGGTTCTTTAAAAAAAAAATAAGACTCTAAAATCCATTTTTCTTTGAACAAAGTTTGTGGCATAATTTCCAAGTGTATCAAGGTAAAAAATCAGATTTTAAGTCAGGGATTTCAAGGTTTTAGTAAATTTTGTAGCCACGTCAAGGGGGAAAAATTTCAGAGATATGAAATTATCAAATTATATTCATTATAATGTTTAATATATTATAAAAAATTTATACGTTTTGTTATGGTAACTTAGATTTTAAGGTTTTGATACTTAATTTAAATAAGGAGATAAACAAAGTAGAAAGTGCCATTCTGAAAGTATAAATTCTAGGAAGAAATCATTAGGAAAACTAGATTAAAATCTTGGCTCTGAGAGATATTTTACATTTTAGCCATAGCGTTAGCTAAATGAGTAAAATGATAACACCTTTCAAAATGGTGCACAATTATATTAGACAATAGTACCTGAAACATGGTAGGACAAGAATAAAATCTGTGGGTTGAATTGGATGAGAAAATACACAAAGACTTACTCCACATGACACTCCTTTAATTTAGGGTCAGTTCTTTTATTGTGCAGATTTTACAGATGATTTAATAGGGTTTCAGATGAATTCACAAATGATAGTCCACTGGAGAGAGGCTGCATTGCAGGCGGATTCTTTACCATCTATCTGAGCCACAAGGGAAGCCCCAAGATTATTGACATATGTTCTTAAATCTTGAGTTGGAAGCATAGTATATTAGGTGCACGTCTAATAACTTTGGTTAACATAATGATTATTGGTAGGAAGCTTTTAAGTACATTCAGATCTAGGGTATGAAGCCAACAGAAATTCAGCGATATGTGCCATGATCAATTGAATGCTTATATTGGCTAGGTCTTCATAGGCATCAGAAAATATCAAGTTACTAATACTTAATATGATAGTTTTAAGATTCAACCATTTTATTCTTAAGAAAAAATAATATAGTTATTTGGGAAATAACTAGTTACATCAATGAATATAAGGGAAATAGCTGTTGTTATAGGGTAATGTGTATTGTACAAGCATAATTGATTAAAGGTTGAAAAAGGTTGACCTATATAACTATAAGAAAAAAATTTCAACCCAGAAATAGATCAGTGTAAATTACTATCATTTGGCTTCATTAACTCTTCATAAAACTATTAACAAACCTTGCACATCAATATGGCTTCTTTCAAAGACAGTTGAATTATAAGCCATATTTTAATGGTCATAGAACACGTGATTAAAACACATTTATTGTCTTTGTTCAAGAGTTGGGCCCAAGAGCTCCTAATGTGTTAAGATTTTTAGCAAATTGTATAAAATCCCCACTACATAAATAATATTTTCCACTGAGAAAATCAGAAAACTGAAGATACTCTATTGATTGGAAAAACATCACAGAAGACCTTTCTGAAAGTCAAGGAAACGAACTCTTAGAATTGTTGCTTTCTCAGGTTATAGCCCATATTGATTAGCAGCTGTATTTCCCAGACATTGTAAAGGGGTAAAATTATGGCTTTTTAAATTTTTTTCTGCTTACTGTGTTCTCAGTCTTATCTGACTCTTTGCAACCCCATGTATAGAGCACATGAAGCCTTCCAGGCCCCTCTGTGCTTAGAATTCCCCAGGCAAGAACACTGGAGTGGGTTACAGTTTCTCTCTCCAGGGGACCTTCCTGACCCAGGGATCAAACCCGTGTCTCTTCCCTCTCCTATGCCACCTGGGAAGACTATTTTTCCTGCTTGTTGGTACACAAAAATTTCTCTATTACATATAGAGAAGGCTGAGTGTCGAAGAATTGATGCTTTCGAACTGTGGTGTTGGAGAAGACTCTTGAGAGTCCCTTGGACAGCAAGATGATCCAACCAGTCCATCCTAAAGGATATTAACCTTGAATATTCATTGGAAGGACTGATGCTGACACTGAAGATTCAATACTTTGGCCACCTGATGTGAAGAGCCGATTCACCGGAAAAGACCCTGATGCTGGGAAAGATTGAGGGCAAGAGGAGAAGGGAGTGACAGAGGATAAGATGCTTGGATAGCATCACTGACTCAATGGACATGAGTCTGAGCAAACTCCAGGAGATAGTGAAGGACAGGGATACTCTATGAAGGATACTACATAGCTTGCTGTAGTTCATGGAGTGGCAGAGAGTCAAACACAACTTGGTGACTGAATAACGTTTATATATATATAATTCAGAGCTTTTCTAAAAGCACCAACAATTTAATCCTCTTGTATTTTCACCAACATAATTATTCAAACTATAAAAAAGGTCTTGAGTTAGTGCAATTAAATTGAAAGTGCGTATTTTTAAAACTTTTATTACCCAAGGTTTTGCCATGCTCTCTACTCTTCACTTGTGGGAATTTTAGGGTTCATTCCTGGAAATTGATAGCTGCCACACTTACATTAATAAGAAATGGGATTCCATTTTGTTTTTCCAAAAATATGAATGGGTTGCCTATTTCTATTGTCACTTCTTAGGTTCAGAGTAATTTAACATACTGATAAATTTTTCTTTTCCAAAATTGCAATATTTATGAAGTCTTCTTAATGTGTTATCTTAAAAAATTAGATTTTTCAAAAATTCCATGATATATTTTCAATTAAAGAATATATACTCCTAATTAGAAAAATCTATTCTAGAATCTAAAATTCTCATGTCGCCATACATTAACCAAATGTGCAAGTTACTCACTTTGGTATTCTTTTCCTTTATTAAATGTGAGCACGTCTGTCTGAGAGAGATGTGGAGTTCTAAATGTGATATATGCTTAAAGTTAGTAAGTACTGGAATCTGTTTCTTTTCAATGCAAGTATCTGATTAAATAAGTTTGCTGAGTTATCCCTGGGTTCCCTAACACAATCTTTTTTACTTCAGGGGGAAGTTTTCCAAATGAAGCCCCTGTGTTGTCAATGACTATCTGTCTGTGTTAAGGGTCAGATGATCTATATGGCTGCTCCATCTGAATATCAGCTGACATGGTGCTAATAAGTAGCAGAAGAAATTCAGAGATCAAGTGTGATATTTTTCTTTTTGTCCTGCTGTTTTGACTACAGTTTCTCATTATTATGCATCTCACTTCAGAAAGTTGAGGTATGTCCCCTTATCAGAAGATCTCTTAAACATTTTGAGATTTGGTAATAGCTCTTCCCTTATCTGAACTTGATATTTTAAAGCAATTAAGTCATTTTTGTTCATAAAACCATATGGTTCCCTGCTGCTGAATTTATGGTGATGACAATTGGTTTCAAATAAATAAATGAGGTCTCTACTTCCAAGAAAATGTAAGAATCACATATCTTGCTAAATGTTCTAATAGGAAAAAGGAACATATAGTTCTATGATTTGTTTTCAGTAAATATTACTATAAATGAAGTGGTTCTTTATGTACTGTTTACTGTTGAGGATAATTAGAGCATACGTGCTTGACTTTAGGATGAACATTTAAGAATAAATTAGGAAGATAGTCAAGGAATGCAAGCGTGTGTGCTTAGTCGCTCAGTCGTGTCCGACTCTTTGCGACCCCATCAGCCCACCAGCCCATCAGGCTCCTCTGTCCATGGGATTCTCCAGGCAAGAATACTGGAGTGGGTTGCCATGGCCTCCTCCAGGGGATCTTCCCAATCAAGGGATCTAACCCAGGTCTCCTGCATTTCAGGCAGATTCTTACCTTCTGAGCCACTACGGTCAGTCAAGGAATCTTCAAAAACTTAAATGCAATGAAGAAGTAAAATTAAAATTTCCCTTAGTTCAGAAATTAAATCAGTGTGTGACAAAGGGCAGGTTGAAAGCATTAGATAAAAAAGTGCCCCAAGACCTGGGTGTTAATGGCTGTGGAATTGTTTGTATCATGAAGGAGTGAGTTCATGTGACTAGAATAATTCACTGTTTATTTGACTTTTGTCTAGGGATTATTATATCTCCTGAGATAATTTCTCAGATAACTGCAATTTATAAGCATATGTTTACACTTTTAGCATGATACACATATAAATATTATATTCAGAGAGGGTACAGTGAATAGATATATACCACCTTCAGGTGTCTAATATCAAATAGTTCCATTCAAAGCAAAACTCAAGATATTATATAACATCAGAGATCGAGAAATAGGTAAAGGGAAGTAAATGTTAGATATCCCATGAACTTTCCTTTGGGATAAATGTGTGTGTGTATACAAAGAGGGGAAATACCTAGGCATAAACAGATTCTCAGCTAATCATGTGAAGGATCAGATAAGCTCACAGTTGAAAATCTATAATTATTAAGGAATCTAGAGAGCTCTTATTACATCATTTAGTAGGATTGTATTTTTTCTTTTCTTTAAGTGCCACAATGGAAACCTAAATTTCTCCAAAACATTTTAAAATGGCTTCTGTTTCTATAAATTTTAAAAACATTAAGGCATAAATAAATCTATGGCAATATGTCATTTTTCTTTCTTTCTTTTTTTTTTTTTTGGTATGAAGCAAGCCAAAGCGAGATTTAGAAGATAGCTAAACAAAACAACTGCCTAGGTCAATTTATGTGAATGATTTAAAAGAGTTTCCATTGAGAAGAATTTTTTTCTGTATCTTTATGGTAAAAATGACTAGATTTCTACTAAAAATAAATATGACATAGATTTCCTTTGGGGTTTAAGATCAGTATTTGTTAATTTTCCAAACCCATGTAAGCTGTGACCTATGGATTTTCTAACTTGTGTTATGTCTTAAAGCACATCAGAGAACATAAATCTTTCCTGGCTTTAGATTTTTGCTCTTTTCCCACTGCATAAAAATGAGCAAAATCATCAATATGCCTTTCATGGCTAGAGTAACTAAACAGAAACATTGAAGCACTGTTAAATTTCTGCCTTGTTCAACCTAACATCTTATTAATTCTCTTCTTAGTCATATACTATTTTTATAAACTATACTTTATGTATTTTCAAATTCACTCAACCTAGTAAAACATTTTCTGTCTATACAAATAACTGCTTTTTAATAATATGACTTTGTCAGTATGTTTAATTTAAATTCCATACTAATATTTTGTATTTTTTTAGTTTTCATGATCAATTCAGGTTTTATTTCCTAGGTACATCTGCAGCTCATATAAAGTAAGCATTCAAACCCTGTATTTGCTGTGGTGGTCAATCAACATAATATTAATAACTTATGGAAACTAACATTTCCTGAGAAGGTGCTAGATGTCAGCCATTTGGTGAGATTTTTAAATGGAATGTCTGCTTTATTTTCACTATTTTCTCATTTTGTACATGAGGAAAAAGTCTTACAAAGCTCAAGAATCTTGCCCATGAATCTAAAAATGATTTGTCTTCCAAGTCAGATCTTGCACACTATGACTCTCACAAATGAGATGAATTTTATATAAATTCCAAACTGAAAAACAATGCATTTTTATAATTTCCAAACAAAACAGTGCGTTAATCATGATTGTTATGGAACAAAATTGAGCTTTATGTTGAATTGTTGGGAATTACCTTTGGGTTTTATATTTTCTGCCTGGAATCTAACTGTGATCTGACCGACAAAAAGTAACTGCAGTTTTGGCCATTTTTTTTTGTTTTTTAAATCTATCTACTTCAATATGGGTGGCTCAGACGGTAAAGCGTCTGCCTGCAATGCGGGAGACCTGGGTTCGATCCCTGGGTCGGGAAAATCCCCTGGAGAAGGAAATGGCAATCCACTCCAGCACTCTTGCCTGAAAAATCCCACGGATGGAGGAGCCTGATAAGCTACAGGCTACAGTCCATGGGGTCTCAAAGAGTCAGACACGACTGAGCGACTTCTCTTCACTTTACTTCACTTCAATATTACTTATAGCGCCATACACAGTTACTGTTAACTTGATAATTTGTAGACTGAAAAGAAGAAAATGTGACTTTTTTCTGCCAGTGATCAGCTTCAACATGTAATTAAATTTAGTCGAATTTCATTTCTTTGTTTTGATAACGGACGTCTCCTTTTCTTTGTGCCCTGGGTTGCTCACTAATGTATTTTTCTAGATTCTCCCTCCCATCCCTCATTTCCTCTCCTTCTGTTTTTTTACCCTTAGTCCAGACTCCCCATCATGGAATCCTCATGTCTGCTTCTCCCATCTTCCTTTATTAAGTCTCAACTGGTACCCAAGTTTGTAGTTTCAATCATGGTGCAATGAACTCACTTGAGATGAGTCAAGCAGGCAGTTTCCACAATTTATTAATTAGTTTGCAATATTTCAGTATGAAATTCGTCCTGTGTCTTATCTCAACAATTCTCTTCCTAGCATCTAGGCTGATGGTAACCTGTTATTATTCCAGCCCTAAAGAGGATTCCCTGAATTGTATTTTGGGAGCAACAAATTGGGATAAATTTTCCCCCCAAAATTGAAAAGACAAAGTATCTGGCAATGAATCACATTTTTAATTTGTCAATGTGCTTAACTTTGCTTTCTAATTTTTCCCCCTGTGAGCAGAGTTACATTGGGTTAGCCATAACAGCTTTGCTAAAAACATCGTATTTTGAACAAAATTGTTTCAATGTAAATTACACATCCCTTAGTTCTTTTGGAAATAACAACTCATGATGCTGGTTTCTTTTTAAATATCTATTTTGCTATCTCTATTATTATATTTTTCTTTAGTTGGTATCTGAAATGGGCCTCTACAGCCTACTTGAGTCTTCTATAATGATCAGTAAAGGGAAAATAGCTTCTCTTTAAAAATAGATTTGACTATAGTATATATTCAGTAATAAATTGAAAATCTTGCATGTGGTGTTTTATGTCCACTATGTATACAGTGTTTTAAAACCAAAATTTAAATCAACTTATTTGTCTTAATTTATAGTATGTTTGTATTTGAATAAGAGCCACTTGGTAAACATCATTTACTTATCCAAATTTTAGCATCACAACTCAGAAACACACATGAAAAATAGTTTTGAAATCAAACAGGAGTTAGTGCTATTTCACTACCTGGCGAAAGAGGTATTTTACCATTTTTTAGATTTCCCTTAATGAAAAGGGAAATGGAAGTGTTTGGCGACATCTGTATTCCTGTTTTTGATTTTCCCTAATTCAAAACAGTAACTGTGGAGCACCCATCTTGCCAAACAAATGCCAAGGTCAGGAACATACTCCAGTTTTTGTTGTTCATTATTTTCCCTACTCTAGGCTCTAACTCTGCTTTGACTGATGATCTGAAGGGTAAATATTTTCATGGTAATATTTCATTTAGGGGCATGAAGAATATGAGATTCTCCTATTCTCATCGTGCACAGACGTTAACTCTGTCTCTTCCATTGTTCTTTCCCCTATAAGTTGAACATGGCTGAATGTGTTTCTTAAAGACATATTGCAGAATAAGGACAGTGCTGGTTTTGTATGTTGAGTATGCAGAACAGTGCAAAGAAGTTAGTTAGTTTAGTCACTCAATCATGTCTGACTCTGCGACCCCATGGACTGCAGCACGCCAAGCTTCCCTGTCCAACACCAAGTCCTGGAGCTTACTCAAACTCATGTCCATCTAGTCGGTGACGCCACCCAACCGTTTCACCCTCTGTCGTCCCCTTCTCCTCCCACCTTCAATATTTCCAAAATATTCCAATATTTCTAAATCCAGCTTGAACATCTGGAAGTTCCCAGCTCATGTACTATTGAAACTTGGCTTGGAGAATTTTGAGCATTACGTTGCTAGTGTGTGAGATGAGTGCAACTGTGCGGTAGTTTGAACATTCTTTAGCATTGCCTTTCTTTGGGATTGGAATGAAAACTGACCTTTTCCAGTCCTGTGGCCACTGCTGAGTTTTCCAAATTTGCTGGCATATTGAGGCAGCACTTTCACAGCATCATTTTTCACAGTTTGAAATAGCTCAACTGGAATTCCATCACCTCCACTAGCTTTGTTCGTAGTCATGCTTCCTAAGGCCCACTTGACTTCACATTGCGGGATATCTGGCTCTAGGTGAGTGATCACATCATCGTGGTTATCTGGGTCATGAAGATCTTTTCTGTATGGTTCTTCTGTTTATTCTTGCCACCTTTTCTTAATAACTTCTGCTTCTGTTAGGTCCATATCATTTCTGTCCTTTATTGTGCTCATCTTTGCCTGAAATGTTCTGTTGATATCTCTAATTTTCTTGAGTAGATCTCTAGTCTTTCCCATTCTATTGTTTTCCTCTATTTCTTTGCATTGATCACTGAGGAAGGCTTTCTTATCTCTTCTTGCTATTCTTTGGAACTCTACATTCAAATGGGTATATCTTTCCTTTTCTCCTTTGCCTTTAGCTTTTCTTATTTTCTCAGCTATTTGTAAGGCCTCATCAGACAACCGTATTGCCTTTTTGCATTTCTTTTTCTTGGGGATGGTCTTGATCACTGCCTCCTGCACAGTGTCACAAATAGGTCCATAGTTCTCAGGCACTCTCTCAGATCTAATCCCTTGAATCTATTTGTCACTTCCATTATATAATTGTAAGGGATTTGATTTAGGTCATACTTGAATGGTCTAGTGGTTTTCTCCACTTTCTTCAATTTAAGTCTGAATTTGGCAATAAGGAGTTCCTGAGCTGAGGAAGAAGAGAGAGCTATTAGTCCATGAAAGGCATCAACAGTCACTGGCGATTTGGCTAAACTTTGGCTCACTCATAGGAACAAAGGAAAATCATAAGGAACCAAAGCATCCACCCACCTAAGTCAACAGTGTGTATTGTAAGTGAGGCTCAAAACTTGAAATTAGAAGGAAGATGCTTCGATAGGAAAATTGCAAGTCCCTAATCCTTGAACATGGGTTATAATTTCTCTGTAGTCAACCTTGTCAAGTTTCAGTTTGAAGGGAATGGTAAGTGGTAGGGGGACCACCTGTGTCGTTGTGGGCAGAAGTGTTGAGTGGTCTTCCCTCTTGATGTTGTCATTGTTGTTCATTGCTAAGTTGTATCTGACTCTGTGATCATGTGGACTTCAGCACACCAGGCTTCCCTGTCCTCCACCTTAAACTTCACAAAACCAGCAGCAACCACAGCATCCTTGACAGATGCAATGTAGATGTTACTGCCAGACCCAGGAGATGTTTGGATTTCCTCCAGTCTTCTCAAGGTGGGGAGCAGAGACCCAAGAGGAAGGCATTAGCCCTAGAGAATCCCTATCAAAAGGGAGCTCTGTGTACTGAAAGGAATAGAGTGGACAGGGATGACTTAAAACCATGACCCTTCTCTGACCTTTATTTTATTCCTTTAAAAAGTGTAATCATTATTTTACTGGGAAGAATACATAACACACTGTGTGTAAGACAACTGTTAAATTACCACATGTCAACATGGCAGCTGCTGCTTCCTTTTTAACTTCAGAAAGATTGAATCGGCTCCTCTCCTCAATTCCCAGTTTCCCTGACCCCTCTGAAAGGCTTGCTGGTTATGACTTCTGGGTATCAGCTCTATTTATGAGTGGAGGTACTCACACGATTTCTCTGTGAGGTGATAAAATGGTAGAAACATGAACATTCCGGTGTGTTTCTGACTCAGGCTGACCAATAGGTAAACACCTGGGAAGTACCTGTTATTTTGCTTTCTAGACAGCTCAGTAGGATGCTTTTGCTCTGGGGGCCACCATGGAATCATGAGGTCTCACGTGGTCTCTTATGAGTAAGTAAGTAAGGCTCTACTTTTCTTCACTCAAAAGAATGGTTTGTGATCCAACCATCATATGTGAAGGATTAAACTAAGTCCCAAATATCTTAACTCCATTTTTTTCTTTTTTGACAAAAAGTAGACACTTATCATGGTATATACATTAGGTATTCAGTATCAGGCCTTCACTATGTATATTTTGGAAAGTATCTTTTATTCCTTTCACTCTTTTTATTAAGTGTCAAAATGATTTATTTCTCTTGCATTTTGGTAGTCCTGCACTATTCTAAGGCTTCTAGAAGTAGCTTATGATCATTTCATAGGTTCATGTATCAAATTGAAAGGGAAGGTCAAACATTTAATGAACTATGTTTTTCTATATGATAAAAGTTCTTTTTGCATAATCTGTCATATAAGCTGGTAAAAAAGAATGTTTCCTTTAGAGACTCATAAATTTCCCAAGTAACTGCATTAAGTTCATTGCAAAGACCACTTTCATCCACTACAGATAAAATTCAGCGTCTGAAATTAATTTCAGTGCTATGAAACAAACCCAAACGAGCCTGACGTCTAAAAGCTTTTCTTCATTGATATCTTAACAAGTAGTAACATATAGTTTTAAAAACTTTTTGGTTGATTTCTGCTGAAATCCTGCTTTCATTATAGTTTTATTGAACTCTCCTGTGATTTTAAAGGAAAGAAGTGTATGTGTGTGTACACATTTCTTATTTTAAAAAGTCACATAAGAACTGGAAAAGAGACTAAAAATAATTCACTCTTCCCATGGTTTTGTGAAAAGAATGTTTCTGCTTTCTTAAAATAAATGAGACCTGTAAGACCAACTGTAACCAAGCTTTTGGGGGCGTGTGACAGATGATGTCTGTAAAACTCTTAGGGCCTCGGGGGAAAGGCTCTATATATAAAGAGAAGAGCTATTAAAAAGCAAGTGCTTATGTGAAGGTAAACTACAATTCCTAGTTTGAGATTCATATTTCCACTAGCTGAAAAGAGAGCCTCAGTAAAAAGCATTTGTGAGGCTGGTCCTGCCTGAGACAGTGAGCCGCCGTGTTTCAGACAATGTCCCTGGAAGGAGACTAATCCTTTTCCATCACTCAGTCCCACCCTCAGCGCAATAAAACATTTGCGCATTCTGGAAAGCTTCCCCCATGAGGCACAAACCTCTGGCCCTACTCCTTTATGTTTCTCTGCCTTTCTTCCTTCTGCCCCGGCCCCTCTCCAGAAGCCTCTTAAACTACAGGTCTCAGCTGTTTGAGTTTCCCTCTATCTTGCCTTGAGCCATGATACCCATATTTCTAAACAAGCATCCCAATTTCTTTTCTCATCTCCATGATTTTCTCAGACGGTAGATGATAACGATTCCTTCCACAAACTTTTCACAAGGAATTGAAACTCCTTAAAATATCTTTTCCTCCTTCGAACTTCTCTATCCTTCACGTATCCCAATCCTAGAGGAAAATGAATTTCTTCCATTGCAATGTTACCAAGAATTGCAACCGCATTTCTTGTCTGCCTGAATAACAACCCCAGCTCGTGCTGGCTCCTCAGGAGCTGGTCCCCCGCTGTCCTCTGTGGATGTCATACCTCCAATATTATCTTTTCCTCTTTATCATCAGCCACAGAATTCTTTCCTCATTTGCACACGTTATTACATTTGACCGTTCTTTTGTTGTTGACACTTTTTAGTAATGAATATATATACATATATATATAATTGCTAATGTATAATACTTAACATAAGATGAAGTAGTTATTTTTAATTTACTCTTTTAAATTTACATATAGCAAAGGGATTGCATGAAGTGTCTGGCTTGTTAAATAGTGTTAGATAGAAGCTCAGAATCACCATGAAGAATCACTAAAAATTCTAACCACCTTGCACTCTGAAGTTCAAGAATATATATAATTTACCAATACCACATTCCTGGGAGTTTTCAGTGTCACTGAAATAGTTTAAAATCCCAGCTTTTCCTTGTTTTTGTTTGAGATTACAAGGCAATGTAAGCCATCTTCACAACAGGAAAATTCTGAGCACAAATGTAAAATTCTATTTATGATACTTCAAATATCTGGCAATAGGTCTGTGCTTTTACTATAAAACTAGAAACTGTGCAAGTTTTTTATCAAGTTATAACACAGTTGAAAGTCATAGCTAGATTACAATTTGCTCAGTTTAAGATTTCACTGAGTTAAAATGTATATTTTAAGTAGACAAAATTCTATCTCTCCCACATTCCTTAAAATCTGATATAAACATGATTTAGTCTATATGCCTGGTAGAGAATTCTGCACATTTTAAATCATCTGTTTCTAAAAAGGGTACAATTCCAGTATAATTTAGAGCCAGGAAACTATAATTTAAGAGCACCAAAATCGAATTTAATCACAGATTGAAACTAAGCAAAGAGCACGTGAGTACGTGAATGAGAAACCGTGCGGGGATTTGTTTTCTGTGAACTAGCCCACAAAGGGTGCCGTGAGCTCTTCTGCGATGAAGAATAGGTAATTTGTGCACAAGTTTCATCACAGGTGTTTTGGGTTAAGCATTCAATTACTGTGGGTTTATAGGGGGAAAAAAAGTGGAATTTATGCTAACATCTTAGAGTGATATCAACGTTTGGGCTCTGATAAATCCTCAAATGAATGTTTTTCAAATTGTGTATTCTGGAGGGAAACTGAATGCTCATATTTGGAACCACTTATCCTTATAACATCAACATGTCTCTAAAGAGCTGTTTTATGTCAGAGGCTCCTTTAATAACCCTGTTTTTAAAGAAATAAACATTTCGAAAGTCACATTTCCCCCCAAAAAACGGTCTGAAATACAAAACGAATCATTTGGGGATGGATCCTTGGTTTGCCAGTCTACCTTCTCCATGATGCTAAACTTTAAATGGTTGTGTTCAGAGGCAGACATGAATACAATACTCTGACACCCAGGACTTAAATAAAGTCATACAGATCAGGGGAGCAAATCTGGAAATCTTGAAACTTTATCTTCAGTTATGGCAAAATGTAGGTTAAAGCTCCAGAATCACGTATTTTCCTGTTGATTCTTGTGTGAAAAGAATGATTATTTCCTTAGAAGATACTATCCTAACCCCATCATTATTTGTTTTGCAGTTAATAAAACTGAGAAATGTCCCAATATTCACTTCTCAAATTCTTTCTCTTCCCTTGATACCTGTACAGTAATTTTGAAATGAAAGCAAGATGGCCAAAATTGGAATAGTTCTAAAAAAAATTCACATGGAAAGATTTAACGGGCATTCTTTGTTCAAATGTGAAAGATGATAACTCTGGACTCCCATATTTGTCCCCATCACCCCTTTTATTTTATAACCCAAGAATCCTGCGATACATAAAGCTGGGATAATCGGGCACCATGTTCCTTTGGGTCCAGTTGCCATCAGTGGGATCACTGGAACGCTGATACATCCTTCGGAGAAGCTTTTCTACTTCCTCTCCCATTTTGCGTGGAAGATTCCAAGTGAATGTAAACTTGAACAAATCCCAACAATCAAGTTCTTCTCCCTCCCTTGCCCTCACCCTGCCCATTTCCTCTTCCTAGTGAACAAGATCAGGACACGGATATGACGTAAAGAAAGTGTCTTCCTATTCCGGGACCGTTTATTCCCATCACTTGCCCTGCCCCTCACTTTGGGACAGTTTTGGGTCTAACTTCCAAAGCCATCAGATTGCTGCTTGGCTCCGCTTTGAACTGCTGCAGCTCTCTCAAGCTGGTGCTGGTGCAGTAGGTCATCTTGAACCCACCTACACTCTGGGGCTGCCACCTTGTACCAGTGTGGAGCTACTTGGAAACCACTTTTCTGATGTAGGAAGAATCTTTGGCCATCACTTGTGTTACATCATTAACCAAACTCCAAAGTAGGGCTCCCTTGCTCTCTCAGGATTTTACAGGGACTTTGGGTAAAAATAGGTCTCTTAGATTTCCATGAATCCCCCTGGTTCTTAAGGAATTAATCATGCAAACATTGGAGCAAGGCCAGAAGAAAAACTGAGTTACAGACTCAAAATCCCTGCTTCCTCATACTCACTGGGACATTATTCTGAATCTGTACTCTAGGGGTTCACCTTTTCCTCATGATGAGTTCTCTCCCTCTAGGTCTTTCTATTCTCTTCCAAATATATGCCTGGTGAATTAAGCTTACCCATGTTCTTCTAGCTCTGCCTAGACTTGTCTGAATCCTAGAATGATTAAGCTTGGATTCCAAGCTGGTGCCCCTTATCACCATTTTATTACTGTTTTTGTTCCCCCAGGTCATTTTTATTTCCACTTTATATGCTTTTATATTTTTTTTCAGTTTTCTATACATATATATTCTTTATATATAGTATATAATGCACATATTTACATATATGTTCTTTTTCATATTCTTTTCCATCATGGTTTATCACAGGGTATTGAATATACAGCAGGATCTTGTTGTTTCCTACCCACATTTTTTAATGAGAAGGCAAAAATAAGGATCAGCTTTGAGAAATAAAACCACTGTAATACACATCTACGTATATAATGGTTTTCCTAAATGAAAATGTTTTAGATAGGTTTCTTTACTGATGTATTTGCAGTATCTAAATCACCCTGTATCTTTAATAACAAAAGTCAGCATTGTTAAATAGATTTTATAAAAGATTCCTTATTTTTAATACTTGCAATAGAGTCTGGATTTCTTTAGCACTTCTAAGGAAAGTGACTATTCAGCCCTACTCAAAAGGTTCAGTCAACATCATCAGTGGAGGTGTAATGTGTCTGAAGGAGAAGGCCAAATAATGCTTCCATGGTGTAGCTCAAGATCAAGACCCACTGAGCAAGTATTAACTTATGGAATCTTAATAGTCACCTCATTGCTGAAGTGGAAAGGAAACCAAGAGGAAACTTAATAATATCAAAAGTTATTTTAAAAGGAGTTCACGTTTGTTTGAAGGGGACTTTGCCTCACACACAATATCCCCCTTTGTAAAGACCAAGAAACCCATATTTGTCACACACACACACACACACACACACACACACACCCCTTTATAGTTTTCAAAGCGTCAATCTTGAGAGCAATCTTCTTTCTCCAGAGATAAAAATCAAAATATTGAAAGTCTTTCAAATAATTACAAAAGGTACCCTCTTAGAAACCCAAGAAATTTGGGATTTTGGTTTCAGTGCTTATTTAATGAGAAAAGGGTCAGTGTGTTGTAATGAATAGAAAACTGATTTTTACTGTATTCCATTTGTGCGTCGTGTGGCAACGTATTTCAATATTAGAAAGATCATCTATTAAAAATGATTTCTGCAGTTATCCATGTATACAAGTAAAAAATTTCATTCCTGTTAAATTAACACTTCATTAAAACATCAAACTCAAAGCTCAACAAATACTTTTTATGTTGTGTTCCAGGACAGAAAAAAAAAAAAAATCCAAAATTTAAAGAACAGATCGCCAGTTATTCTAGTCCATCACAGTCAAGTTTCTCAGTTCTGTTTTTCTTTTTTTCTTTTGCTGTGCTCTCTGTCACTGGAAACATCTTAAACCAATTTCAAGTGCTACACCTGAATAAACATGTTGTAAAAGTGTTTATGTATTGAGGTGGGTCAGTTCAAGGTATGGTATTTGGCTGGAACTTCTAATTTCTCTTTTTACAGCAAAAGGGCTGCCAGAAGGAGGAAGTCTGAGCTGAATTAA
This sequence comes from Cervus canadensis, assembly GCF_019320065.1. Classification (NCBI taxonomy): domain Eukaryota; kingdom Metazoa; phylum Chordata; class Mammalia; order Artiodactyla; family Cervidae; genus Cervus; species Cervus canadensis. The sequence goes on from NC_057413.1 coordinate 36,364,434, forward strand.
TACATTTGTTACAGTGGAAGTAGAATGGAAACTACTCTGACCACAAATCAAACTGCCTCTTTCATTTATGCCAGTGATAGAGTTTTTCTAAGAAATATAGACTCTGGCATGGAGCCACTGTAAGTTTGCATTTAAAAGAGAAACCCATAGGCTTATTTGTTTAAGGTTTACTGCTCTGATTATTTTGAAGTTCTTTCTCTGCTAGGATGGAGTGGAGTGGCATTTGGGAAGGGAGTGGCTATTTTCATGTTTGTAGGAATGTAACAAGTTTTCCCAATGAGCGATTGTTGAGGACACCAGTGAATGCTGTCCGCATTGATACACATGCATTTTTTCAACCAGTATCTCCACATTTGAAGGACTTCTGTGTCCCTCGCAACAGCTGCACCACCTCACTTAACACAGTCTCGTTTTCTGACGGTAGAAGGTCCCTGCACAATACAAGTATACACAAAAGTGTTTATGCTGCCAAAATAAATTGTGTTAAGAGCAAGAGTTTATTTGCTAAAATGCCATTGATGCCATTTCAGGGACTTGATTTCTTTCTTCCAAGGTGGGTTAGGTCTTATAATGCACTGAAGCTGCTGCAGAGTCTTAACTGAATAAATATTTTAAGAAAACTTGCACATCCCTCCAGGGACAAGGCATGGCCAATCATGCGCGTATTTCTAACCACATGATATATTACTCTGAAAAGATTGGTAACTTTCGTATCTGGAGTAGAATTTGTTTTTTGCACGAGCTTTGAGTAATTTTCAACTAAATGTACAACTTAAAGTTAAATACTTCATTCTCTCTGGGTAATTTTCATTGAGTTTTTTATCAGTCAATGGTTTTCTTTATATATATGCACATATATACATACAAACACACATACATGCACACACACACAAACATATATATATACACACACATATATATAATTTTCTGGGATATTTATTTTAAATGAAAAGATCATAACAAGAGTGAATTGTAAAATGTGTAACAAATGCCTAACTCCTAATGTATTTGTGAAATCAAATCAAATAATGCATGGAAACCACTAAGAAAAATGCCTACCATAGAGTCAGAAAGTATCATGGTAGATGCCAGTGGTTGCGGGTGTTGAAAGAGATGGGGAAGGGGAACGGGGACTAGCGTTTAATAGTGACACGGGTTTCAGTTTGGGAAGGTGAACAATTCGGGACATGGGTGATGGTTGGAGTTGCACAACAGTGTGAATGTACCTAGTACCGCTGAACTGTGCAAGTAAGTACAGTTAAAATAGTATATTTTATATTAATATTATGTGACTTTTATCATAATAAAAATATTTAAAAAAGAAAAGAATAATACCTAGTGTACATAGCAAGTGCTCCAAATGCATTTGATACTGTTGTAGTGATGAGTATTATTTTTGCTACCCCAATGGGAGAAGCACTTTATCAACATCTGTTTCTTGTCTGTAGGGCAGCTGATTTCTCATCCACTGTAGCACAGGCCCTGGGCACACTCCTTTTCTGATAAACAACCACAACAGTGGACTCAGAAGGGTCTGGGACACAGACTGCTTTAGACTAGGCTCATCTGGAATTTTTTTCCTTTCTGAGCATTTCCAGGCTTGATTTGCATCCTCTGAAATCCTTTCAGTAAACATTATTCAAGTGTGTCCAAGCGCAGAGAAAATTTTGAAATTTTCATGTTTGCTTCAAAATCCTTTACATGGAGAAAGACCTGTTGCTTAGGGTAAAGCTCCATGCCCAGCGGGGGCCTCTGGAAGGATCTCTGAAGTGCTTTAAGTGGATCATAGCTTTGTAAAGTTTGCTGGGCCTAGGCCCGAAGTGAGGAGGGGTTTATCAACCCTGGAAAGTCTCCAAAGAAGCAGGGGAAAGTAGAAACCCCCAGCCAGCCATTCAGCTTTAATCACACGAAGGAAAATTACAAGGCATTTAGTGCAAAAGTGCCTGTAGCTAATATTTCTGAAATCACTGGTTAACATGGCCATTTCCAGGCTGATGGTGGTGAAGCCATTTAGAACGTTCCCAACTTTCAGGTCTGAGAAAAAGCCCATCAGTGAAGGCCTGGGGGTGTTGTGTGGCTAAAGAGTGATACGAAATGGAAAACCAAGAATGGATAACCGTCTGTGACAGTACATTTTCCACATTTATGAGATTCTTTGGTCAGCAGATTAAAGGTTCTGGTAGTGTCTTCAAACCTTTACCTCTTCCCACAGACCCTCTGAGCTCACCCCTCAGCAGGTGACCTCATCTCTTCTTGATAAACCCAGTGCCCCTTCCTCTGCTCCAGGTCACAGCATCAACGTGAAGTCGGCCGGCCTCGTGGGACGACATGGGCCTCAGTCAAAACAGCCATTCATGGTGGCCTTCTTCAAGGCGAGCGAGGTGCTTCTCCGGTCTGTGAGAGCAGCCAACAAGCGAAAAAATCAAAACCGGAATAAATCCAGCTCTCCTCAGGACTCCTCCAGAGTGTCCAGTGTCGGAGGTGAGATAAAGCCAGAGCGGCAGCTCTGCACAGAAGGTCACGGGGTCGTATGTTGCAAATCAAGTAGCCACAGTAAATTTACCCTCTGGTGTACCCTCATTTGGTCTATTAAATCATCCGGCCGTGTTTCTCACATCCCCCAAATGTTTCATCAACGAATCATTCAGTAATTCATTTTAAAGTAAGTGGGACTTACCTCAATCTGCTGAAAGATGCAATTCAAACTCAAATCAAGCTGGCAATAATAAAATTATTAAATGGCTACATCAACAAAAGCTAGTCCAAATTGAACTCCACAACTTGTGGGCTGACCGTTCCCAGGAATCTCACATATGGATGGGTAACAAGTAAATTAAAAATAAAAGCATTACTTTGGTACTTAAAACAGTATGTATGAATCATGAGCTTAATTTTTTTGGACAAAAGAAGCAGGGTAGAGTGTATGGAAATTGAGATAATATTTATATTTCCATTAATTATTTAGAGGGATGCTATGTAGATAATTTGCTTTGAGTGTGTGTATACATATACATGCTCATATGAAATCAAACAAAATGTTGTAAATGCACAGTTGATCCCAGTATGTTTGCAATTTAATCTATTAATTGATAGAGAGATAAAAAATACACTTGATCTGAACTCATCTAATGGAGAAAATCTGAAGCAATTTATTCCTATACTTTGTACCAATAAGTACCTTGTTTAGTTCTAGCTGCAAACAAATTTTTATAAGCTGTTCTTAGATGAAAATGACGGCTATTTTATTCCTAGGAATTGTCTTATCTATGAAAAATAACCCTATTTGAAGGAGAAAGCTTGCCCTAGAACAGCCCTAGTTAGGACGAAGTGTTTGTTCATTGTAAAATGTGTATTCTTCTCTGTTGGTGGCCACCATATGCAGTGTACTTGTGAGGTACCATGAATGAACTGGTGAACAAAACAGATATGACCTCTGCATCGGTATTTCAGCAAATGCGAATGATTTGCTCTTCCAAAAAGACACATCCACACAGTGTTTGCCATTAATGATTATAAATGAAACAAAAATATATAGAAATTTTTTTTATCCTGGTACTCTTGGCAAAAATACTAAGTGGAATTCACTGGAACCCTCCTAGAGTGAAGGCACAGGAGAAGTATGTTAGAAAGAAGTCTATTTTGTGTATCTAACAACAGAAGCAGAGGTAAGAGTTCTGTGAAATTGCATTATCGTAAATTACATTCTACATAGAAATCCATGCTTTAAAATAATTTTCCATCAAATAAGCTTCACTTTTTCAGTTGAAAGTAAATGTGATATTAGTGCCTTATTACAAGGCTATTTTATAAAGATATTCACAAGATATTTAGTTTGGCAAAATTTTTAATTGCTTAATATGAAAGATGGAGAAAAATAACTTTCTAAGAACTTTTCTTCCTTGTAAATACTAGCCTGTCAAAGTTGTATATTTTTCTTTTCATATAGAATGGTTCTGAAATGGGTTGAAATGTTTTTAATTTAATGTAGCAGATTGCATTAAGAAAAAGATTTGTTAAATCTTGAATAGAATAGTAAACAATTTTTGAGAAAATGTCAAAGGGAAAAGTCACCTGTGTATTATTAGAGCTGGTAATGACTCTGGCAGAGGTGTTCCAGCAACTGAAATCATCTTTCTCCCTATTGGTGAACTCTATTTATCTTCCCTTCCTGACCACAAGTAACAAATGTGCTTCTATAACTAGATATGAATAAAATACATGAAGCAGAAGTCACATAACTTTTCACCAGTTTCCTAACACCATTTAGAGTACAAAATTATTCTAATACAGACCAATATTTTCTTTTTAAAAAGTGTGTCATTGGCACCCATTTCTGTGAAATATGTAGTAGGTGGTTTTGGAACATGTTCATATTTTGATAAGAAGAAGAAGGAAAGTAGTTGGTTTGTGTGTATGAGACTTAACCTTTCAATAGGTAGTAATCAAACAGGCAGGAAAAAGTCTCATAGGATTTGGCCCAAAAGACAGGGGTTTAATATAAACATAAAATCTGATACTTAGGAGACTTGAAATGCTAGTGAAATTTTAAAATTATCCAAATATAAATAGCAAATGCTGTAATACTACTAGGCTTTTACATTAAAACACTGTGTGAAGACGCCATAACTAAGGTCAGTAGGGAGAAGGGAGAGTTGTATTAGAAGTTTGCTTGGTTGCATTTTTTTTTTTTGCAAAGCGTATTCTCAAATGTTAAAAATCTCCAACAGTGCAGAACCCAGGTCATTCTTGCTGTCTTTACCTCATCCCTTTCTTCTTTCAGAGTCCTGTCTTCTGACTTCTCAGTGCCCTTTTATTGTTCTGTGCTCCTGTGGGAGAACCCAGAACAGTGTCCAACACAAAACAGCAACTTCACAAACACACATTCAGGAAATTAACATGGTCACTGTATGGGAGAACTCGCTTCCTTTTTCAGCTGTGTATATATAGAACCACTGCCCCTGGATTTTCAGCAGAAACCCTCTGTCTTTGCTGCTCTTTAGGTTTTTAGCAAGAACTTTGAGCAGACACTTTGTGAGAGATGTTACTTATTTCACAATGAGCAGGCACCATTGATTTGCCTTTGAACTTGGGTTTAGGGGAAAGGAAATGTAGGCAATAGCTAAATATTAAGGTAACCACCCTTTGGGTTGGAGAGGCACTAAGTTGATAAGATTTTAAAGAACCTACCAGGAGCAAGATGCTATTTTAAGGACTATAGCATTCAAAATTTAAAGTATTTACGAGGCACAGAGTTAGTTCTTGCTTACTGCAGAACTGCTTGAAAAGGTGCTTATTGCAAGCTTGGTGCCCTGCCTTGCCTGCAACTCCCAACTCTGACAGGCGCTATATCTTGCCTAATGGATACAATGTAAAGTCATCCCCCTTGGACAACCATTTTAATCAAAACCAGAAAGAACAATCTGTTGGAATTATTTGTTTAGAGTGCATTGTTATATAGTTAATACATAATTTTATTTTTTAAAAATAATCACAAATAAAGCTAAAATTCTCGTTTAATCATTTCTTTTAAGATAAATTATGCTGATACACTGTTATTAACAGAATACAAGTACTTCCAAGGTTTTTCCTCCTATATGTGCATCACTTTTGGAGGATATAATTTTATTATGTGTTATATAGAGATATATTCTTTTTCAGATTCTTTTCTCTTAGAGGTCATTATAAGATCCTGGATGTCACTCTCTGTGTGGTACAGTAGGTCCTTGTTATTTATCCATCTTATATACAGTGGTGTATACCTGCTGATGCTAAACTGCTAATTTCCTTCTCCTCTTCCAACCCCCTTTGGTAGCTTTAAGTTTGTTTTCTATATCTAAGTCTGTCTTTGTTTTGTACATAAGTTAATTTGTATCTGTTTTTTTTAGGATTCCACATATAAGTGTATCACATAATATTTCTCTTTCTTTGTCTTGCTTATTTCACTTAGTATGATAATCTGCAGGTCCATTCATGTTGCTGCAAATGGCATTATTTCATTCTATTTTATGGCTGAGTAATATTGCATCAATATTACTTTGATTATCAATATTACATTGATAATCAATATCAATTATCAATATTACATTGATAATATCAATTGTAATCAATTGTAATCATTGATTATAATCATTGATTACAAAATCATTGTAATCAATACAATTATCAATATTACATTGATAATATCCATTATCAATGGATAATATTGTATCCATTGTATCAATACATGTTCACTACATCTTTTTTATCCATTCGTCTCTTGTTGGACATTTAAATTGTTTTCATGTCTCGACTTTGTAAACAGCACTGCTATGAACACTGGGGTGCATGTGCCTTTTCAAATTATAGTTTTCTCCAGATATATGCTCAGAAGTGGGATTGCTGGATCATATGGTAGTTCTATTTTTAGTTTTTTAAGAAACTTCCAGACTGTTCTCCATAGTTGGCACCAATTTACATTCTCCCCAACAGTCCAGGAGGGTTCCTATTTTTATGAACCTTTTTAAGAGCAGTTTTAGGTCCACAAGATTGAAAGATTGAAGATACATAGATTTCCCATGTACTCCTTACCCCACAAATGCATAGCCTCCTCCGCTATCAACATCACTCACCATGGTGGTGCGTGTCTTACCGAAGATGAACCTACATGGACACATCACAATCAACTACAGTCTATGGTTTACCTAATGTTCACTCTTGGTATCATATAGTTGGTCTTACGGATTTTTTAAACAACATATTTCAGTCATCTTTCAAATTAGTGACTTCATTTTTTTATACTGCTACAATATATTCAATACTGCTTTTGTCAGAATTTATTTAGTCATATCGCTCTTAAAAAGACATTTTAGCTGTTTTTAAATTGGGACTTTCAAAGTCAATGCTGCAGTAAAAATCCTGCAAGGCTGCACCAGTGAGAATGGTTTTAATCCACATGGTTTTTATAGTAATTAACACCAAAAGCAGTTATCTGTGCTCTGAATATGCAAAATTTTGAAAATTCCTTCTCAAATGATAGTTATTTTGTTATGTAGATCTAGTTCGATCCATCTTTTTATTTATCTATTCATCTGTGTATGTGTGTGTGCGCGTGCGAGCTCAGTTGTATCTGACTTTGCAACACTATGAAATTATAGCCCGCCAGGCTCCTCTGTCCATGGGATTTCCCAGGCAAGAATATTGGAGTGGGTTGCCATTTCCTTCTCTGGGGGATCTTCCTGACCCAGGGATAGAACCCGTGTCTCCTGCTTGATGGGCAGATTCTTTATCACTGAGCCACCTGGAAAGCCCCATTCATCTGTACCTTTATCTTTTCTTCTGTCATGTAACTCTGGGTCCACCTCTTAGTAGCTGTGTAATCTTGGACAGGGCATGTCACATCTCTCTATTTCTTCATCTGGAAAGTGGGAACATTAATAATACCTGCCTCATAGAGTAAAATTACTTGAGTTGCAAGGATTAAACGAGTTAATGGGTATAAAGGATGGAGAACACTGTGTATACTCATTCAGGGTTAAACATTATCATTATTACCAAATTAGGGTTCGATTTCTCCAAACTGGTGCCTAAAGAGTTCAGACTTTTGCATCAGTACCCATTCCCCTGATCACTTATTGTCAAGTTTCTATCTAGAGAAAATTCTAGAGATGATATGTCTGGGTGTGGTTTATTGTAAAATATTTATTCATTGTTAAATAAGCACCACAGCGTGACACAGCATTAACTATCTGATCATGCAAGATGGGTAGCATCCGAATCTTGCTTCTGAAAAGGCATTCTGTTAGACAGTGGCAAAGACATGCATGCTAGTAATTATCAGGCGATCAATTCTGCTAGAGTAGGTACAAGGAAGTGTGGGAGCAGTAAGGATAGAGCACGACTCCAGTGAGAAAAAACAGACATTTTTCAGAAATGGAGGTGAAGCCATGTCAGATCTTACATGCAGTTACAGAACCACACAGCAGTGTCTGATGGCCACGTTGTACTAGTATTCTTGTATGAGAGCAGTGTGATATCAGCTAGAAAATCATGCAGGGACCAAGTCATAATGGTCAGTAACTGTGGTGTTTCCATGCAGGCATTTGGAAAAAGGAGTGTCACCATCAGATACGCATTTTAAAAAGTTCAATTTGGCATCAGAAAGAAGGATGGGATGCCAAGGGGAGAAACTGGATGCCAAAATATGATTAGGAGTCTAGTCTAACACTCCAAGCAATGAAGATTATAGATTGGAGACAGGGGAAGTGGGAACCAAAATATGTGGAATGGAGTCAGCAGGACTCCAGAGATGGGCGTGGAAGTGGAATATGTAGGACGCAGCCTTGAGCCCCAATGGTTAGATGAAGCACAAGACTCGAAGCTGCTATAGAAACTGGAGTAAGAGAGAAACATTAAGGATGGATCCTCCACTGGGAACATCAGTACTTTGAGTAAAGGCAAAAGAGAAAAAGCAATTCCAACAACAAGGCAAAAGACTTAGGGTCAGAGAGCAAAGAGGAGTTAGGGATGAAGGGTTATCCTAGGACCAAGTTCCCAAAAAGGATGTTGGGGGAGTGTGAAGTAAACAAGGGTGCAAAGGACTTCTGATAGGTTAACTAGGCTAGAGTTTGGTCGCTTAAAAGGGAGTGTAGATGGATTCAGTGTAGGGTAGGAGTGAGAACGAAAGAAAATCAAGAACTGTATTTATTAAATTTTCTGGCTTGAGCCACTAGATCCTGTTAACCAAGTAGAATGAACGGAAAGAGTGTGAGGTCAGAAGCCAAAATAGTGAGTTGGAGGCATTTGAGAAACTTTCATGCACAGACATCTTGCAGGCATTTGGAGACAGGTTTGTGGATGGGTTTTTATGTCAACAAGCTCTAAGGTGAGTGCGTCCTCTGCATCATCCACAGAGACACATTGCTGAGCAGAGTCAAGCAAACACACCAGACAGTTATTATGTTGTGGTGTCTGTTCTGTGTCACACATTCGTACACAAATCCCTACACAAATAAATAACTGTAATTCCTACTGGGTTATATGCCAGTTCGGTGAGGAGTTCATTGGATGTGGGACTTGGGGATTAAACTAGGGTAGCAGTAGCATTTGAAATCTCTCGTCTTTGGGAGTGGTGTTATTTGTTTGGGATTTATCATGATTTTCTCTACCCCAAAGGCCATGTCAAAATGTACATTATTGAATAGTCTATAGTAGCACTGCACCTGCTATTTTATAGCCACTTCATGCCTCCATTCATCTGAAATTTTCATTTTCTATTAATTAATGAACATCCTGCAGTGTGGAGGCTGATGTCTGTGACCTCCCTCAGAGTATGAAGCAAGAGATGCTGACGTCTCCTCCTTTGTTTTGAGACACAGCATCTCGTTATATTTGGCTTGTTTAAGCTGTTGATTGTTTAAATTTTGAATTCCATTTTGGACTTTTTTTCCTTCTCTTTTACAGATTTAACTATATTTTATTCCTCAAAGACACTAACACTGGCACTTAAAGGGAAAAGAATCCTGTACCAGTTTGTGGAGTTTTTTGATTTTCCTTTGTGCTCTTCACAGTTTAGCTAGCGTGTCTTCATTTATCTGGCAGTTTCTTTGGGGACTAGTGGACAAACCATTGAGGCCCCTTTGTAGATCTCAGAAGTTTTATTAACCACTCATTTCACTTTTTTTCTAACACAAAATGAATTTTAACAAATCAAACTAAGACAAAGATTAAATTTGTATTATTGAAATGAGAAGGGGGAACTGGAAGAAGGCAGTCAAATAGTTATCATATAAATACTAAGGATGTAATATGCAATGTGATAAATATATTTAACACTGTTGTATGTTATATATGAATGTTGTTAGAAGAGTAAATCCTAAGAGTTCTCATCAGGAAAAAAAAGAACATCTTTTATTTCTTTAATTTTGTGTATATCTGACATCATTGTCCAGTAGCTAAGTCGTGCCCAACTCTGTGATGCCATCAACTGCACCACACCAGTCTTCCCTGTCCTTCACTGTCTCCTGGAATTTGCTCAAACTCATGTGCATTGATTTGGTGATGCCATCCAACAATCTCATCCTCTGTCGTCCCCTTCTCCTCGCACCTTCAATCTTTCCCAGGGTCAGGGTCTTTTCCAATGAGTTAGGTCTTCGCATCAGGTGGCCAAAGTATTGGACTTGATCTCCAGTATCAGTCCTTCCAGTGAATATTTAGGGTTGATTTCCTTTAGAACTGACTGGTTGGATCTCCTTGCTCTCCAAGGGGCTCTCAAGAGTCTTCTCCAGAACAGTTTAAAAGCATCAGTTTTTTGATGCTCAGCCTTCTTTGTGGTCCAATTCTCACATCCATACATGACTACTGGAAAAACCACAGGTTTGACTATATGAACTTTTGTTGGCAAAGTAATGTCTCTGATTATTAATATGCTGTCTAGGTTTGTCATAGCCTTTCTTCCAAGGAACAAGCATCTTTTAATTTCGTGGCTGCAGTCACTCTCTACAGTGATTTTGGAGCCAAGAAAATAAAATCTGTCACTGTTTCCACTTTTTCCCCATTTATTTGCCATGAAGTGATGGGACCTGATACCATGATCTTCGTTTTTTGAATGTTGAGCTTTAAGCCAGCTTTTTCACTCTCCTCTTTCACTTTCATCAAGAGGCTCTTTAGTTCCTCTTCACTTTCTGCCATAAGGGTGGTGTCATCTGCGTGTCTGAGGTTATTGATATTTCTCCCAGCAATCTTGATTCCAGCTTGTGCTTCTTCCAGCCCAGCGTTTCTCATGATGTACTCTGCATATAAGTTAAATAAGCAGGGTGACAATATACAGCCTTGATGTACTCCTTTTCCTATTTGGAACCAGTCTGTTGTTTCATGTCTGTTCTAACTGTTGCTTCCTGACCTGCATACAGGTTTCTCAAGAGGCAGGTCAGGTGGTCTACTTTCTGATCCTTTTAAGAATTTTCCACAGTTTGTTGTGATCCACATAGTCAAAGGCTTTAGCATAGTCAATGAAGCTGATTTTTTTTTAAAATTCCATTGCTTTTTCTATGATCCAGGGGATGTTTGGCAGTTTGGTCTCTGGTTCCTCTGCTTTTTCTAAATCCAGATTGTTCAGCTGAAAGTCCTTGATCATGGATGTTCACTAAACTTACTGTGGTGGTCATTTCATGATGGATATAAAATCAAACCATTATGCAGTATATCTTAAAGTTGTACAGTGCTATATGTCAATTACTTCTCAATAAAACTGGAAGAATAAATAATCAAATAGCTTGTAAAACATAAATGTGGATATTTTTTCCAGAAATTGATCATAAACAAATTGGCAAAAAGTATTTAACAATAGTCAATATTTTGGTTTCCCAATATTATTGCCAATATTATTACTGGTTTCCCAATATTATTGCCATTAACAGGCGAAACAGAAATCCTGTGTCTGTGATACCTGCCTTGTGGTTGAGGAATGCTTTTCTAGTGCTGGCTGTGACTTCAGAATGTGTAGTGGTTTCTGGTGATACTCTTGAATTCTAGGCAGGTTTGTCAACAGCAGCATCATGTCCAGCTCGTTTTCTTATTTGAAGGGTTGCTGATCAATGTTTTTTAAAAATATAAATCTAATTTCTGTGCCTTTCCTCTCAGAGGTTTTTCTACCAACCATTTAGTAAAGCTAACTACAGACTTTGCTGGTTTTGGTACAACATTTACTCAGTATCCATTAATTTTTATTTCTGACCAACTAAGCATATGGTCCTAACGCTCTATGAAATCAGACTCTTGGAACCAGATTCTGTTATAAATTTCATTGCTCGTTACCTTTATGTGATGTTGCAATATATACATCACTTAGCCTGCATGAAAAGCTGTATAGATGGAACAGATCTATTTTGACTTTTAAGTTTTACTTTCTTTTTTTATAAACATGGAATTCAAATGGTCATAGACATAGTTATGGTTTTTCACATATACTTGAATGTGTTATTGGATATAAGGTCTTTATTCACATTCAATGTTTTTTATTAAGGCAGGGATGGATGAATAAATATTCTCATGATTGTCTGATGCAGGGTTTGGCAACATAAGCCATTGCCTGTTTTTATACAACCCAATTGCTAACAATGGTTTTTACATTTTTAGATATGTGAAAAAGAATTAAAATAAATAATATTTTGTTTCATGCAGAAATCATGTGAAATTCAAATTTTAAGATCCACAAGCAAAGTTTGTTTGAAATACAGTCACATCCATCCATTTATCAATACATACTAAATCCTGATTTCATGCTACTGGGGCAAAGCTGAATCACTGTGAAGGAAACCCCATAGCCTGAAATATATTATCTGTCCTTTTTGAGAAAAAATAAATTGCTCTCCCTTGCTCTAATGCATAGTTGACACTTTAAAAAATTTTTTTAAATATCAAAAAGTTTATGCAGTCAAACTAATACCAGACTTGAGTTATTCCTCTTCCCTAAAAATGATACAGTGTTCAGACTTATCCATTTCATGGTATTGTACTTATTGTTACTTTATGCTGCTTCATTGCTTGGACACAGTTAACTTTTTTTTTTGCTATTTTGATTAAAAGTTTACCCAGAGAAGAAGGGTGCTAAATCTCAAATCAATTCTCTTTCCTCCGCTTTCTGTCATTATCTGTATATTTATTTTTTCAGATCTTTTAGCTTGTTGTTAATGAAACAGCGAGCATCTTAAGGACAGAACTCACATTCATTCTCTTGTGCTCAGTGTTGGCATATAGGTGCTTCCTAGGTGTAGTTACCATGTGAGTGATTGCATGCAAGCATGAACAAAGTGTCAGAGTGTCCTTGCTTGAGTTTTCTATATTTTCTTTGACCGATGTGTGTTTATGATAGGAATGTTTTTAAATTTATTTTTAATTGAAGGGTAATTGCTTTACAATCTTGTATTGGTTTCTGCATACATCAACATGAATCAGCCAGAGGTATACAGATGTCCACTCCCTCATGAACCTTGTTCCCGCCCGGCTCCATCCCACTCCCCTAGGATGTCACACAGCACCGGTTTGAACTCCCCCCGAGTCACAGCAAATTCCTACTGGCTCTCTGTTTTACATATGTTTTAATGAAGGTCGTCACACACAGGAGTAACACTGGTCTAGAAGTAAAAGGATTTCTGCACTCAGATTTAATCATTACCTTCTTTTCTAGACTCGCGTTAATTAAATAATTAGCTGATGTCACTATGACAGGCAGATGACAGGATCTGTTAAGACAGGTCTTTTAGATCTTTGACGTGACTTCATTTTCATTAGCGGTTGAGGATAACGAAGCTGGCAGGTGACACGGTAAGACAGGCTGCTCTTTATAGCAAACGTCTATGTTGGTTTGCCAGAGACTGTCAGAGTGAAAGTGTTTATTCCTAGAAGAAAACATTAGCTGTCTTCCTTAAAAATGAATTATTTTGCAGTTCCCATCACCCTAAATTTTTTCCTCTTTCACTTTTTTGTGTTGGAAATAATTACAATGGGTTCCATTATAAAGCATGAATAGACATTTTCTGTAATGCTCTGGTTTTCTTTTGTATTTTACTTTATTCCAGATGCAAGTGGGATTCTTAATTTTTTTCAACAATTATCAAAGGTTATGAATTTTTCAGATTGTATTCCAAAATAAGTTACGGAAAGCGTGTATTTCCTTTGCTTCAAGCCATTTCTGGAACATTCGGAGGCATCCATTCTTCAGTTCCTAATTATTTATTTAGTATCTACTGTGTGCCAGGCCCTGTTTCTGACATTTGGGGTATCAGAGAAATGGGACCAGGCAAGATATTTACTCCTAGAGAGCTGACACTCTAGAAGGAGGAAACAGACAAGAAACAGTGTACATGGTGAATGTGTAAGTGGTGTAACATATTAACAGACAGTCAGCAAAATGGAAAAAAAAAATCAGAGCAGGAGGAGAGAGAAATATGAGAGTAGGGGTTAGGATATGAAACAGGGGAGTCAGTGAGGGCTTTGTTGACAAGATGATGCTTAAGAGTTGAGGGAGCTCTGAGCGTTAGCTAAGTAGATATTCAGGGGAAGGGCATTGCGGGGAAGGGCGGGGTTGTTGAAAGGAAGGGAGCTAAGGTGAGAGAAAGCAGACCTGTGTGCAAAACAGCACGGAGGCTGTTTGGAGTACAGTAAAGGAGAGCAAATGGGCCAGAGGGTGATGGGACTGGATCGCGTAGAGCCGTGTGAGCCTTAGTGATACAGGAGCCACTGTGAGACTCTATGATGGAGCGTGCCAGTCGGTCCACTTGGCTACTTTGATGGGATGGGGATGGTGCAGAGCCGGAGGACTAGCAATGAGGATGTGGCAGTGATTCGGAAAAGAGATGATAGTGGCTTCGACCAGAGCCAGTCATGGAGCTGGTGAGGGTGTCTGAATTTCAAATGAAGGTAAAATGTGTAAGGGTTTCCTGACAGATTGGATGTGGAGGTGAAAGGCAAGAGTATGTTTGGACTACAGCGTTTGTTTTGCCTGGGAACTTGCTCGCAGCCATCTGCGGGTGAAATTGGTTTGCGGGTAGGGGACAATCGGAAGCACCACTTTGGGGAATCTGAGTTTAAGATACATATTAAGATAACATGTACTCTGGAACATCCCAGTTAGTACTTTCCCAGTGCCTGCCTGTGAAAGAATACAAAACGTAGTGTTTGAATGTTTTATATGCTTAAGTATAGTCAGCACAACTGTGGTTTGGGTTAGTTAATGAATGAGCACTCATTGAGTGGCAGGCGTCAGGCTGCTATTGTCACAACGCAGAGGATCCAACCCGATCCTCCGCACGACCTCTCAAGGTCTGCATTTCACAGAGGCAGAAACTCAGCACAAGTGACTTGCTTGAAGTTCACATAGTTAGTAAGCGGCTTTCACTTGGAGATTCAAACTCAGGTTCTACAACTTCAAATACAGCCCCCTTTTGACTTTATAAGTGATCTCACAAAAGAAATACTAATATACCTGGTAGACTGCCATTTGTTGACAATCTGATTTTCATCTTCAGATTATAACACCAGTGAACAAAAACAAGCCTGTAAAAAGCATGAACTCTATGTGAGTTTCCGGGATCTGGGGTGGCAGGTAAGAACGGTCCGTCAAATTGGTTGCTGCTTTTCTGCTTTTTATCAATCCTAAATCTCTTGTAATCTTTCCTATACAGTAACCAGTTATTTTTTATAATTTATTTTTTATTGGAGTATCACTGCTTTGCAATGCTGTCTGCTGTTGAAATAGCATGTATACTATCTATGGTGAAACAGATCACCAGCCCAGGTGGGATGCATGAGACAAGTGCTCGGGCCTGGTGCACTGGGAAGACCCAGAGGAATCGGGTGGAGAGGGAGGTGGGAGGGGGGATCGGGATGGGGAATACGTGTAAATCTATGGCTGATTCATATCAATGTATGACAAAACCCACTGAAATGTTGTGAAGTAATTAGCCTCCAACTAATAAAAAAAATAAATTAAAAAAAAAAAAACGCTAAAAAAAAATAAATAAATAACGTGAATGAGCCATCGTGCACACGTATCCCCTCCCCCTGCCCCCAACCTCACCCTCTGGGTGGACACGGAGCGCCGAGCGGAGCCCCCTGCGATATGCAGCGGCGCCCGGCTCGCTGCCTGTCTTACAGATGGCGGTGTATATACGGGCGCGCGGCTCTCCCAGTTCTTCCCACCCTCTGCTTCCCCAGCTGTGTTCACACACCCTTTCTCTACATCTGTGTCTCTATTGCAATCCTCAGGAACAGGCTCATCTGGACCATCTTTCTAGATTCTATATATAGATGCTTGTTTTTCTCTTTCTGACTTCACTCTGTATCGCAAACTCTGGGTCCGTCCACATCCCTGCAAATGGCCCAATGCTGTTCCTTCTTATGGCCGAGTAATGTTCCGCTGTATGCATGTACCACATCTTTATCCATTCATCTGTCAGTGGACATTTAGATTGCTTCTATGTCCTGGCTGTTGCAAACAGTGCTGCAATGAACACACCAATTCTTTTTGACATTGACTATCCCATATAAGGATTATCCACATCATTTTTATTTCTGCATTATCCTTTCACTATTGAAGCATAATTAATAGAGTTTATGGTAAAAAAAAAATTATGCTGAAGAACAAATGCAACCTTAGAAAGTGAAGAAAAGAAGTCCTGTTGTTTAAATATACCCAAATTTCCATTTTAGTTCCCATTTTTCAGATTAACTCAAGCAATTTCCGTTTGCCTCCTATGGTCACAAATTATTGGTATAGGAAGTAGAATCCTTGACTGTGTCTGTGGTAAGTCAGACGTAGAGAAAAAAATTTTTCTTGTACTTAGAAATCGTATTGCTATCTTTTACACAAGCTTCACAAACACAGTGAGGAGGAAGATTTAACCACAATAATTTTCATAAATATGCCAAAAGAGTTTAAATTGAATTGTTAGATTATTCCTTTACAATGGATCCTCGGAATACAAGCTATTATATTGAGAAGTGATATTAACATGTAAGCATTTTCAAATTTATGATAAACCTTCAATGTTAATTGTTCAATAATTTTACATTGGTGACAAGTTTTACATCTCTGGAAAAAAAATCAAGGCCACCATCTCAAGTGCCAACTTTTTAGCTTCCTAAAATTTTTCATACACAATGCTCAGGATTTTTCTCCAACTCATTTCTTCTAAAGAGACTATAAAGTTAACACATGATTGGAAAGAAAAACAGGACAAGGAACAAATCTTAGAGCCTTAAGAGGTTGTCAAGCTTCTAAAGCAGGAATGAGTTATTAAGAAGTAATGAGAATTATCTCAATTAAGTTTATTCTTCTTTTCCTTTCTGGTTCAGTTGAACTTTGCAGAGTTCATCATTTCCTGTTTAAACAATATTTAGAATGCTATTTCATGATTGCAGCTTTATTCATGAATATATGGGCTAATACAGGCTAGGAATATCTAACATAATGACCTCTGGGAAAAATTACAGAGGACAATTCCTTGTGAAAATATTTATACTTTTGTTGTAAACTTTAAGTTAATCATAAATTAAAGGCTTGAGGGAACCTGTCTTATTAGAATAATTGTTGGACCAAAAAGAGAAACCAATCCAGAGTATTTAATATTATATTATATTGAATTATATTAATTATATTTAAGTATTCTTTAAGTATTGTTTTTCTGCGCTTTTATGTTGGTGATCTTATTTCTTCTGCTTTCGTGCATTTTAGGACTGGATTATAGCGCCAGAAGGCTATGCTGCATTTTATTGTGATGGAGAGTGTTCTTTTCCACTCAATGCTCATATGAATGCTACCAACCATGCCATAGTTCAGACTCTGGTAAGTTTTCTTTTTGTAGAATAGAAAGTGGTTTATGATGCAAGCTTCCTATAAAGTTACTTTAAAAAAAAAAAAAGCATCTATTTGGAGTTAAAAATGCATTTTCTTCTCAAACTCCGAACGTAAAAATTGTACCAGAATAAGAAATGTGGATATAGTCAGGAAATTCAGGCTGCTCTGAAGAAAAATCCTAATTCCAAAATGAGGAAAGATTCAGCGAGGAAAATTGGAGCAATCACAGAAAATGGTCATTTTGCACTGATTTCTTCAGTAGGCAATGTGATTAACCACACAGGGGCTGTTTCTAACCTAACCATTCATTAGCAGTCATTACAGAAACTTTGAATAATAGCTGTGCTGAATTTCATCTGAGAGCTTTTAAACTCCTTATTTAAGAATGTTCCATAACGTACTTTGGTATCATGGAAGCTCTTCAGTGTAGAATATAAGTAGAAGATTGGTTTCCATTTTTTGATATCTTTTTCATTTATAACCCTTACGGTGGAAATTAATCTTCATTTCTTCCCTCCCACACTTAGGAATGCAACAGTGATTTAATCTCTACTAATCTAGGCTAATTTTTGTGAAGGAAATAATGAAATGTTAACCTCCTGGTCTCTCAGTGGTCGTACTTATCTCTTAAGCTCAGGAAAACCCTTGGGAGTCTGACTCCAACATCCATACCTTTTAATGTGATGGGGGAGCGGCCTCTGGCAGATGAGGAAGAGGTTCTAGAAGATGCGCAGGCTGTGTGATGTGACCCTGCTTCAAAGTTGGGGTCACAGGAGCATTTCAACTATAAGTAATCAGGACAGAGGAAGAGAACAAATAATTTTGGAATCAAAACACTGATGGGAATAGTTATTTGGTAGATAACAGTAGAGCAGTAGCTGTTAGAAAAAAAAAAAATTTATCTTTGTGGGTGAGGCTTGTTTATGACCAAGAGAAAGAGCAGCTATTAGAATGTGTAAGGAGTTGACTCTTCAGAACATTATCTTCTTTTGCAATCTATTGAAAATTTAAAGTTGATGGAAATAACATCCCAGTTCCCTTCTGAATAAGAATGGTGTATACACCTTGACAGATGAAATCCTTGACTTGATGTTTTGCTGGCATCTTACTGACCTCAGAGGTACTACTGGATAGCTAGACCACAAAGATGCACATCTGTGGCACCTAGAGCATAGATTTTGTCAAAGACTTTGGAAATAACCTGGGAGTAGAGAGGAAGCGGAGAACTAAAACAAATACGTATTTTGAAAGGTAGTCACTTATAAATACTCTTTTCTCCCCCAAGTTTGAAGAGAAACATTTATTTCAGAATACAATCATGTAAAATTATCGAGTTGCTTTTTAATAATGAATGGAAAACATTTGCTCATGCCTATCCTTCCCCAACACTGATTTTTGCACCCTAGATTTCTTTACTATATCATACTCAGCAAACTTTAGAGGTGTGGGGAAAAACTACTATTTCTTCCTTGATTGCAAAATTTATATACACTGAAAGAAAACCTTAGCTTGCTGCTGCTCTTATTTCACTGTCTAAAGTGAATACCTGGAGTCTAAGTCCCAACCAGCATTTTCTTTCATGCTTGCTTTGTGCTGCCAATGCCATAGAAATATTCTTCTTTTTGTTGATTTTTGACCAATGATGTTCCCATATGCAAGTATAGAGTCAATTCCTAAGGGTATTTTAAGTTTTGATATGTCTATGATATGTTTTTATGCTATCCATAAAAATAAGCACTTCCTTTAAAATTGTTTTTGTATTTAGTTATTTTTATTTTTGCCTGCCCTGAGTGTACACTGCTGCACTTGGGCTTTCTCCAGTTGCCTCACATGAGGATTGCTCTCTAGCTGCGGTGCCCAGGCTTCTCATTCTGGTGGCCTCTCTTGTTGCAGAGCATAGGTTCTAGGTGCATGGGCTTCAGTAGGTGCAGTGTGCTGGCTTAGGTACCCCTTGGCACGTGGAATCTTCCCAGACCGGGGATTGAATCCCTGTCCCCTGCTTTGGCAGGTTGATTGTTAACCATTGAACCACGAGGGAAGCTCTGTAAGTACGTCCTAATATATGGTATTACTGTTGGGGCAGGGAGAGCAGGTATGCGGCACAAAAAAAGTTGTTATATTCAAATATCCTCCAGTAAGATGAATGTCTGGGGAGTCTAGCCTTCTATCAGCTGAAGGCTCCTTGCAGAGAGAAGGATGCTTCAATTTCATGCCTTAGAGGAAGAGCTCTCCTCACTGTCCATCCGCAGGGTCACAGCAGAACAGCCACTATTAGCCTATAGAGAAATGCCACTTAATTTCTCAGAAATTAAGCTCTTTGTACTGTCATTTCAAAGACTCAGAGAGCTTTCGCCGTTTCCTCAGATATGCGTCTAACACATCCAAGTTCGCTCAGGCTATGCAAAGCTTAATTATTAAAAAAAACTCTGTCAAATACCCGTGTCTCTCTCTCTTTTTTGCTTTTCTTAAAAATAAATATATAATTACATACTGTCAACTTTTAGAACTGTAGTCTAGAAGGCAGCGTCTAAAAACAAACATTTTTTAAATCGCTGACATGGACTTGGAACAAGCCCCTCGTCTGTATCGCTGTCCTGGGATGTGGAGCATAAGTCATCACAGAACTTGAAGGGAACATGGGAAGTTTGGTGTTTCTGGTTTTTTTTTTTTTTTCTTTTTTTCCTGGCATTGTGCATTCTCTGTTTATTTTGTGACGGACATGAAACAAGAACACAGGCGCGTTTGTTGTTAAAGGAAAGCAGGTCTGTGCCGAACACGTTTGAGACATGATGGAAGGACAATCTCATTCTTTTCAGAACAATGGCTGGGTGAGGTGATCCTTGAAGCAGGGGGTTATCCATCCATCATGGGTGAGGGGGTTGAGGAGGATAAAGCCAAGGAGGGCTTCAGGCTGCCTCTGAAATTTGGAGAACCATGCAGCCTGCAGTTTTGTGAGGTCTTAGGAAATTTCACGTCCGTGTCGGATCACCTCATTTTTCCTGCTGTGTCTGTCCATAGGCAGGACTCCTATATCATTTCAGCCAGGAGGTTCTGCAGCCAAGACTCTAAGAGCTGTATTTTCTCTTTGTAGATCCCCGAGGACTCTGCAGTGGGACTTCCCAGAAACTCCTCTGGGGGAAGGGCTAGGGGAGGCGGGTGGAAACGGGGAACCAAGTTCTGGCTCCTTCTTTGATTGTTGAAGATCAGAGGTAAACTTGCCAGTTTGATGAAAATGAGAACAAATCCTTTACTTAAGCATTTCACTGGCCATGCTCAGCTACCTTTTCAGGCTTTGGAGGTGGAGAGGTAGGGATGTATATTCAAGTTGTAACATATCTAGGCTTCTTTTTTCTGATTGAACATAGCTTGATTTTTGGCACTTGTCTACGGGAGAAAGCAAGTCAAAGGATGTTAAACTCTGGCCAATCTGGTAAAACATTATGGGGAGAAGAGTTGAAATCATTGCTTTAAAGCAAGTATTGGATTTGTACCTGGAGTTTATTTTGCTGTGATTATGCTTCCTTTACCAAAGGAAATGAAGAATTTGCATGCTTTTAATTTTATTGTTAAAAAAGCATTGGTTTATTGTTTAGTTATCCTTTTAAGAATAATTCTTAGATCCAGATCTTCCTACGGTCAAGTGCTGTCCCTTTGTTGATTTTGCATTCATAACTTACGTGTTTCTCATGAAGTAAACAGAAGTGGCCATTTTAACTAAAAGCAGCCCAGTCCTACTTGCCATGTTCTTTCCTCCAGGAAAATTTCCACTGAATATTCCATAGAGAGAGTTTTCCTTCCTTGGTAGAATGTTTTTCAAAGCCCCACCACATAATTAGAACCAGTGGGTCGAGTCTAGGTGTTAATACTTAAGGATACCTCCTTCACTACCAGCTCCCACCTCATCTCAGCATGGAGCAAAAATAGAAGAGAGGGAGGTAACTTAAGAGAGTGCCTGATCGTCAGTGATAAAGCAAGAATGTCACCTGAAAACTACAGACGAAACATCTATTTTATTTCTTAAAAAGTAAAACATTTTCTTCCTCCCACCCAACCAGGTTCACCTGATGTTTCCTGATCACGTACCAAAGCCGTGTTGCGCGCCAACCAAATTGAACGCCATCTCTGTGTTGTACTTTGATGACAGCTCCAACGTTATTTTGAAAAAGTACAGAAATATGGTCGTGCGTTCGTGTGGTTGCCACTAATAGTGCATAATAATGGTAATAAGAAAAAGATCTGTATTAAGGTTTATGACTACAATAAAAACTATCCTTTCAGATAAAAGGGGAATTTAATAAAATTAGTCTGGCTCATTTCATCTCTCTAATCTATGTACAAGAGCATGTATATAGTCACTTTTATTTATTTAAAGGTATATATTCTCCTTTGTGGATGCCTTTGCAGTAAAATGTATTTTAGTTCACTTCATTATGCAAAAAATTGCCCATTCTAATTTTTCATAGGCTATGCTGAATCCAATTCAATTTCACTTCAATATTTTTAATGTAATTTTTATACAATTTTCTGAAATTAGACAGAACTCCTTTGACTGTTAAGTATTGTTGAAGGAAGCTGAATGCATTTGGTTATGCTGTGCCAATGTAAACTGATAGGATATTTATTGATATTTAGAATGAGACTTAAAAAAATAACCACCCAAAACAAAAATGCTTGGAGGAACACAATTTTTCTTTGAGAGTTTCTGCTTCATTAGATAAAGTGAAATGTTGAGCTGGCTTTGAGTAAATAAACGGGAGCAGAACACAGAAGCTGAAAGATTGCACGTAATTGTTGTAACTGTTTGCTTGAACAGAATTGGTTTAACTGTAGGAAAGCGTTTCTTCTTGGCTCACCGGTTGTAGATTTTGCAAAGAGCTCAAAGCTTCAGGAATTCTGTGGAGACAGACTTGAGCCTGTGTCCATAATTTTCCAAGTTAACACTAAAAAAGCGTAGTACAACCTTCTTACCTCAAATAAATCATGTCTGCCTATTATCTAGAACACTACTGCTGCAGTTTTTGTGGGTTTTTTTTCAGATTTAAAAACAGTCCAAAATAAAGAAACATTTACACGTGCTCCCCTTCCCTCCCCACAGATGAGAGTCACTGCATGCATAAAATATACCCGAGCAAAGCGGCCGACAGAGCCGTTTTCTGTAGCTCTCTTTTATAACTGAGTTTGCTGATTGATGTGATGCAAGGGATTTTATTTAGGGTAAAAGCACTGAAACTCAACTGGAGGAAATTACCCCAAATCCCAGAATGGCTTTGACAGAATTGCCATTTCGAAAGAACAGCTGAAATCCATTTTTCATATCTTGGAGAATGAGCTCATTGAAAACCTTATTTTGGAGGGGGATTTTTGTAAACCTTCCTCCAAGCACAAATAATTCCAAGTGGGAAGGTTCTGTTGTATGTATGTGCATGTGTGTTCTTCCCTCTGAAATTAATTTATTTTCTCTCTCTGTTTCTCTCTCTCTGCCTTTTAAGGCTTGTGTTTAACCCACTGACTTTTGGAAGAATGACATTTAGTGGATAAGTTGCTATTTATGTGGGCTCCACGGCTAGGATTATTTACAGTTCATCTAAAATACTCATAAAGCACCATTTATTAATCACCCTTTTGGACTTTCTAAGTACAACTTGTATCAAAAATAGCTTAAAAATGTTATGGGTTTGTTCATGATTCAGGAATATTGCCATGTTGTTTTAAAATACAGATTGTCTTAAAGTAAATTTGATAATAACTCTATTGGGGGTACATTAAGTAATATATTTTTGAATTAATGGTATACCATTATAAGAATAATAAATGAAAGTCTATTATATTATTCTTTAAATGTGCTGTTTAAATATATTTCTATGTTTTAAAATATATTAAACTTGTGATGCTAGTTCCTATTGTGCTGCTTGATTTGGCTTTTCTTTTTTTTAAAGAGGGATACAAAATGTCAGTATGTCCTAACCGAGACTATAAGCGTATCAGATCTAAAATGTTTGTGTATTACATGATCTTAGTTGCCAAAACTAGTGTTTGTGTTGTTGATAAGTAACTCACTATTAAATAAGCAAAGCAACCATCCATGAGTTAAATATTTTCTTAATCTGTTCCAACAATAAGGAAAATTTTTAAATAGCAAAAAAATAAATGATTAGGATGGGAATTGACCTTATTTATTCTCTTTCATTTAAGAAGGGAGATATTTAGCATCAGTATTTTTATATTTTCTCAAAATATGTATGAATATATATATATATCTATATATATCTGCGCATATGGTCAGTCACATTATTTTCAAATAACTATTAGAGTAAATGCTTAGTATTACTTTGAATGCTCAAACTATTACAAGAAATCAGAATAATTTGGTCTATTTTAACAGGATCCAAACTACTCAGGTCTTTTTGGCTAGTTATGCATTGACTTTTCTGTTGGTATGTTTTTAATTTTTCTGCTTTGTAAAGTGGTCCTAATCATTTTTGATACTAGAAGGGCAAAAATGACAAATACTCATTGTTCTTTAAAACTAAGGCAAAAATAAATTTGTCTGTACTGAAGTTAAGAAAGAAACAGACACAGAAAAGAAAATGCAAAAACATTTTTTTTCTCAAGTAAAGAACTGTCATTTAATAATTCCTGTATCACCAGCATTGAATCTAAACCAGCATCTAGGAGCTACTATATAGTCCGCAAATTTCATCTCTCAAGACATTTACAATGAATAGGTAGCTTATAGTATAACTTCACTCAAGGCAGAAGAAATCCTCATTTCCAAAGACAAGTCACTGTCTCATAACGATTCAGTCAATTGTGCCGTCGATCATGTGATCTGGCTCTCAGATTACCTGCTTTTCTATGTTCTTTCTTTTGCATTTTGGGGGGAGGGGCCTGGTGCTTTTCAAAGTTACAAGTGAAGATGCCTTTGTTGTTAAAGCACATATATCACTACGTATTTATCTATACATCTGTATTTTATCGTTTACTTTCTTTTTAACCAAAGGAAAAATAGGAAAAGTAACAATCATTGACGGTATACATTCTTATGTACGTAGAAAGGTGACAGTCTATTCAAGTTAACAAAACAAAAAAAAAAGAGCCAAGTTTTGCAAAATTACTTCCAAGTCTGTTGTCACACTTGTTAGAAGTTGTTTGAAAGATGGGGATTTCAAAGACAGGAGAACCAGGATCAGGTACAGCCTTTAAAAGTACAAAGAAACTTCAGACTTTGAAAAACATGCACTTTAACCTTTGCATATTAGTTTCAACTTTACAGAGGCAGCTAGCCTCCAATCGGGTGGGTAGAGAATGGGGAGAAGCGATTCAGCCTCAAATCCAGAGGCTCGGGTACGGGAGGATGAGAGGAAGGAAGCACTGGAAAAACAGCCTCCAGACTAAGCATCTGGAAACAAGACCAAAGCTGATGGTTCAGTGGGGCGTGGTTGGTGTTTCTTCCCAGTTCACTGTGGCTCTAATGACATGATGAAATACAATAGGACCAACCAAAAAAAAAAAAAAAAAAAGAACTAGACTAGTTATTTTCCTGTCCATACCTATAGGAAAAGCCCAAACTAGGAAAATGATTTTCTACCTTGAGCCACAGGCCAATAAGATGTCTCTGATTATCTTTACCCTTTCTTCATTAAAACATACTTATTACACACTCACTTATAAGTGAGTATATTTATTTAAACAAAATGCATACACTGACATAAAGACATATTGTTTTAAAGAAGAGAGAATAAAAACATGAATGTGAGTATGTGTGCTCAATCATGCCCAACTCTTTTGTGATCCCATGAACTGTAGCCTCCCAGGTTCCTCTGTCCATGGAGTTTTCTAGGCAAGAATACTGGAGCGAGTTGCCATTTCCTACTCCAGGGGATCAAATCTATGTCTCTGGCGTTTCCTGCATTGGCAGACAGATTTTTACTACTGGCTCGCCTGGGAAGCCCACAAAAACGTGAATGCAAAATGTTTTAGGAACTCCCCTGACAGTACAGTATTTAACACTACACTTCCAATGCAGGGGGCACATGTTCCATCCCTGGTCAGGGAACAAAGATTCCATATGCTGACGGTGTGGCCGAAAAAAAAATTTTTTTTCTTTAAAGCAAAATGTTTTAAATGAAGAACAGAACTTCTGTGAAGGAAAAATATAATACTGGATTTAAACTTTATAGGATATGTTATGGGAAACACAGTGGGTGGAAAGACAGATAAGAAAGAATTATCCAGGAGACAGCATTGAAACATATAAAGTGATGGAAAGTCAAAGAGAATTCAAAGTTAACAAAGTTGTAACATCCATTTAATCAATATTGCAGAGAACTGGGGACAATTTAGGGGCAAACAGCAGATCAAAGCTTGCTTCTCAACTTGGAAGGCAGTGAACAGATAGTCACTATCTTCAAATTGCTCAGGAAAAATAGCTGTCATTTGGAATTCTGTATCTGTATCCAACAAAACATTAGGGCAAAAGAAAAACATTCTTAGGCAAATAAAAATTAGAATTTACCATCAATGGTAAAGCCACTGCTAAAGGTTTTACCTCAGGAAGAACCAAAATTAACCCCCAATGGTAATGTATACAAATACTATGAACAAGAAAATAATAAACATAGGGTAGATTAAAATAAAAATGTTTAGCAATTGTGGTTTAAAACAGCAAGAGAGTTAAATTAAGTAGGGCTAGCTATAGCAAAATATTGTACAACTATAGAATGCATTGGAAGGTAGGTGTTTGAAAATACAGCTTTTGTGTTTTGCTTAATGATGATGATTAAATTAGACTCATAAACAATGCATATTTTGAACCAGGGCTGGGCAAACTCTTTCTGTAAAAATGTGGTAATAAGTATTTAGGGCTTTGTGTTTGCAATTACTTACCTCTGCCACTGCAGTGTGAAAGTAGCCATTCTCCATATGTACACTAGTATGTACGGATCTCTTCCAATAAAATTTTATTTACGAAAACAAGTTGTGAGTGGGATATGACTCATTGGGTATTGTTTGCTGACCTCTATTCTAATCCAGTAGAGGGAATAATTGCGATGTGGTAAAATGAAATCAGTTCAACATGATGAAAAAGAAGAGAGAAAAGGATAAAAAGAAACATAACAAAAAGGAAGTATTGCATATAGTAATATGATAGAATTAAATCCAACATAATCATATCATATTAAATGTAAATGGCCTAAAAAGATCACTATTGCCAGGTTGGATTTAAAATAATAATGTCAACAGCTAGCCACAGTCTGTTCAAAAGAGGCACTCTAAAAACTTAATAACACATGAAGGTTGAAAGCAAAATGAAAGTAAATATATATCAGGTAATACCCATCAGAGCAAAACTGAATAAGCATATTAAGCCTTCAGGGAAATGAGAATCAAAACATACAGTTCAGTTCAGTTCAGTTGCTCAGTCGTGTCCGACTCTTTGCGACCCCATGAATTGCAGCACGCCAGGCCTCCCTGTCCATTACCAACTCCCGGAGTTTACTCAAAACTCATGTCCATCGAGTCGGTGATGCCATCCAGCCATCTCATCCTCTGTCGTCCACTTCTCCTGCCCCCAATCCCTCCAAGCATCAGGGTCTTTCCCAATGAGTCAGCTCTTCACAGCAGGTGGCCAAAGTATTGGAGTTTCAGCTTCAACATCAGTCCTTCCAATGAACACCCAGGACTCATCTCCTTTAGGATGGACTGGTTGGATCTCCTTGCAGTCCAAGGGACTCTCAAGAGTCTTCTCCAACACCACAGTTCAAAAGCATCAATTCTTCAGCACTCAGCTTTCTTCACAGTCCAACTCTCACATCCATACATGACCATGGAAAAACCATAGCCTTGACTAGACGGACCTGTGTTAGCAAAGTAATATCTCTGCTTTTTAATATGCTGTCTAGGTTGGTCACAACTTTCCTTCCAAGGAGTAAGTGTCTTTTAATTTCATGGCTGCAATTACCACTGCAGTGATTTTGGAGCCCAAAGAAATAAAGTCTGACACTGTTTCCACTGTCTCCCCATCTATTTCCCATGAAGTGATGGGACCAGATGCCATGATCTTAGTTTTCTGAATGTTGAGCTTTAAGACAACTTTTTCACTCTCCTCTTTCACTTTCATCAAGAGGTTTTTTAGTTCCTCTTCACTTTCTGCCATAAGGGTGGTGTCATCTGCATATCTGAGGTTATTAATATTTCTCCCGGCAAACTTGATTGCAGCTTGTGCTTCTTCCAGCCCAGCATTTCTCATGATGTACTCTGCGTAGAAGTTAAATAAGCAGGGTGACAATATACAGCCTTGACGTACTCCTTTTCCTATTTAGAACCAGTCTGTTGTTCCATGTCCAGTTCTAACTGTTGCTTCCTGACCTGCATACAGGTTTCTCAAGAGGCAGGTCAGGTGGTCTGGTACTCCCATCTCTTTCAGAATTTTCCACAGTTTATTGTGATCCGCACTGTCAAAGGCTTTGGCATAGTCAATAAAGCAGAAATAGATGTAAATATATCAGAAAATTTTAATCACTATTGTCATTTCTCAGCTTAATAAGTAAGAGACAGAATTCTATGTTTTAGAACCACATGAATCAAAAATTCATAGAATTATGAAAAGAAATTAAAACTGCACCTTTTTAGTGAGAAATTTTAACAAATCTCTCTGATTCATTGACATATTAAGGAAAAATGATCAGTGAAGCTAAAGCTGATATACCCAATTAATAAACATTAACTAATGAACATGTGCAGAACATTAAAAAAATACATGATTTTCCAGAAAATATGGAAGATGTTTAAAAATTGATCATTTCAACCAACTTTACAAAATAAGGTTCCTAAGTCAAATCACTTTGGTGACAAGAATATTGGAAGAATTTATCTCTTCCTTGTCTTTCTTCTTTGAGATGTGCAAGTAAATAATATGTCCTTAGAAAGGTTGCAGCTGTGAGGATAGGGTGCCTCCTTCTCTTTTGAATATAAAGACATATTGTTAGACTAATAATTGTTTTTCTGTCTCCCCTGCCCCCTACTAAGTTCCTTCAGAAGGATGTTAGTCGCTCAGTTGTGCCCAACTCTTTGCAACCCTATGGACTGTAACCCGCCAGGCCTTTCTGTCCATGGGATTCTCCAGGCAGGAATACTGGAGTGGGTTGCCATTTCCTTCTCTGGGGGATCTTCCCGACCCAGGGATCAAACCCAGGCCTCCCAAATTGCAGGCAGATTCTTTACCATCGGAGGATGGGAAACACATTATTATACTTTGTGTTTCCTCCATTTTTCAAAATAATGATGTATTACTATGTTTGTTTGTTTTTTAATTTAGAAGTATCTACAAAAGGTTAAATATTATAACTTTATTTTAGGAAATGAGGTAAAAAGAAAGAAAATGATAACTAAAATGCAAAATATAAAAGAATCTACCATTTTTGCCTATTCAACTTTTGACATAACTTCTTGTAAAATGACAGAAGGAAATTAGAGAATGAAATGGCAACCCACTCCAGTATTCTTGCTTGGAAAATCCCATGGACAGAGGAGCCTGGTGGGCTACAGTCCACGGGGTCGCAAAGAGTCGGACACAACTGAGCAACTTCATTTTCTTTCTCATAAAATAATCTCTAGAATGCCTTTTAAAATTGCCAGTTTAAAATGGGTAAACAAAAATAATTTTAGTTTGGCATATAGTATCATTCTCTTAAGGTTATTAAGACATCATTTGAAAACTACTTGTCTTTGAGATCAAGGTCTATGATATTCAATACCTGCTGATGTTATTAAGTCTTTCTATGTTATCCTACTTAGAACTTGAAATAAAACATTAGGAAATGAACAAGCAATTATCCAAAGATGTTATGATAAAAAATAAGAACATTTGAAAAGTCTTGGCTATTGACTACAATGGATCTAATGAATCTCATCTCAAACTAACCTCCTAGGGTTATTATTAAGTCAAAATAAAGTACTTTTGTATTCCCAATACATAAATACATTCTGGACCTTGATAACAATTTTCCATTCCTGGGAAATATCTTCCCTAAATTCTTCTCACTGATATTCTACCAGTTTCTGAGGGCTCTTCTCATTTGCCATTTTCTTCAAAAAGACCAAATACACCAAACTACAGGTGTTTGATCTGGCTAGAAAGCCACTGCGGCCCTCTTGCTTCTAAGACATGCCTCTCATTATGCCAGTTACTATAGTTATTTGGGAAAACCTTATACTCCTAAACTGTAAGATGAAGAAATTTACCATATCCATTTTAAGGAATTTATTAATTCCTTAAAAATTATCATAAAGATATTCTTGGAGTTGATGTTCTACAAATGACTTGGAAAAGCATAGCTTAATGTACTACTTTATTGGGAAATAAACAGCAAACATAAAGATAATACTGTCAAAATTGAGATGGTAAACGTACAAGAGTTCTTATTTTATAAAGAATGTCCCTAAAGTATCTTTCACTTTTAGGGCATTTGAACCTCCATCTTGTCAAGATTTTGTCTGAGTTTTTATCTTGTTCTTTTGCTTGGAACATATCCTTCTGTTTCTTCATTTTGCTTAACTTTCTGTGTTAGTTTCTATGAATTACATGAAACAGCCACCTTCTTCCAGTCTTGTAGAGTTGGTGCTGGATAGAAGATGAAAGTTGTTATTCATCCCTGCCCTAGCTCTTGGCCATCTCTCAAATTTCTGTAATTGCCCAAGCAACATATTTTACTTTAATTGCTCCCAGTAGTTGAAGGTGAGCCAAGATAGTCAGTGTCCCAAAGGGGAAGATCTCAGTCAGTACCTAGATTCAGGCAGATTGGCAGCTCGACACTCAGGGAGCACTCTTCAGGGATGCAACTATGCACTGTCCTGTGGGACCAGAAGCATAAGCCCTGCTGGCCACTAGGGTCAGGAGATCTGGAGCTGTTGCCTGGCAATAGCAGCAAAGATTTGGGCTCCATAGGAATGTGTAAGCTTCTTTCTGGGAGTGAGTGCATTGAGGCAGAGGGAGAATGTGGTGCTGGCACAGCCCAGCCCATGCTCCGTGAAGGTACTCTTGTAGCCTCCAGATGTCTGTTGGCTCTGAAGCCCACCCCTCAGGTTAGGCTGGTACCAGCAGGTAGAAAGGAAGGCGTGTGTTCTGACTGCTCTCCGTGCAGTGCCCTAGGATGGCAGCCAGTCAAGAACTCTCTGACTGCTACAGTCCCATGGAGCCCAGGGGACTCAAGGCCGTCTGGGCACCAGAGTCAGATGGCACCGATGTATGCCCTGCAGTGGCTGCAAAACTCAGGGCAGCAGACATACACAAGCTCCTGTTCAAGAGATGCTGTGTTCTGAGGCAGAGCAGCTGACGTGAAATTGGTACCCACCCTCTGAGTTTTCAGGGAAGGCTTACTGTCAGCCCTTAGATGTGTGCTTCATTAGGAGCCTACTGAAAGGCTGTTGCTGAGCCGTGAAAGATGCTGGGATTCTTGGTCTCTGGAGGAGAGGAATTCAAACTGGGGCCAATGATGAGGCTTGATCACTCACAGTTATTGTATGATAAAGTTTTATTAAAGTATAAAAGGGATAGACAAAGCATCTGACATAGACATCAGAAGAGGGCAGAAAGAGTGCTCCCCTGATAGTCTTTAGCCATGTTATATACCTACCTATACCATACACCATATACCATAGAGGTATATGTTATATACCTCTAATTAGGCTGCTGATTAGAGAAAGGAAATGTCTCAAAACTCAGAGAGTGGCACCAGGCCCCTCACCCACAACATGTATTTTTGAGATAATACTGGCGCAAGATGAATCATCCTGGGCCATGAAACGATCAACATGAATCTTGAAGAAAGGCAGGTTTCCAAGCAAATATATAGTTTCATTGACATAGATTAGGAGAACAATTGCATGAGTAAAACATACTGGTTTGCTGAATTATTATCAGTTCTGAGTCTTAGGTGGAACCAACTTGAAGAAAGACAGAGTCTAGGGTAAATACATAGTTCATTAACATAGCTTAAGAAAAGCATTTCCATAAGAAAAACGCGTTGCTTAGCTCAAGGTTTGAGACAAGTTAAGTTCAGGTGGAACCAGGTGTCCTCATGGAAATACAGAATTTTAAAAGAAACCTCCTCTTACTTTTGTATAGAGAAGGGAAAAAATTTGACACTTGTAGTTTGTTTCCTCCTGCCACTCAAGAGAGAGAGAAAAAATGTCTGACACTTGCAGCCTGTTTCCTCTGTGTGGGGACCCCTGGCCTTCCTGCCTGTTACACTCTAAATGCCACACAGGCTGCAGCTATAGCAATAAGATAATAGGCTTCATTCACTAAAAGACAGCTCCTGTGTCTGTGGCCCCCTGCTGAACCCTGGGGGGCTAGATTTTTGACACCTCCTTCTAGGTGGCTTACAGTCCTAGGACCCCCTCAAGCGTAAGCCTGCCGGCCACCCAGACCAGAGGAATGCAGAGGTGACCCCCGGCAGAGGCCACAGCAATCACAGCATCAGACGAACTCCCTTCTGCAGAGAACAGAGATGGCATCCAAGGCCAGGAGCATCTCCTGGGACCCCCAGAAGAGACACTCCAAACCAGGAGCCTGCCCCCCAGGCCAGTGCTGCTGGATGAACAAAGAGGCTTCTTTATCAGAAAGGCTGGCATATATCTCAGGCTCTGTGCAGCCCCCTGGGTCAGATTGTCACAGTCCCCTGAGACCCAGGAACTCAAGCCCCCAACCCCCCCTCCCCAGGCTTCCAGAGACATGTGATGAAAGGGCATCCTTTGGGGGGCAGCCATGAGAAACCTGGTCACCAGATGTAAAAACCGGGGCACCAGACATTGGAGATATTGAAGCTCTGGATGGTGTGGAGATGGTGCCCATTGGCTAGAGGGAAGCAGAGAGGCAGTGCAAAGATGGTCCTCAATGAAAAAAGGGGAAAAGAGTAAAAAAGAAGAAGAAAAGGAAAGAAAAAAAATGAGAGTAAGAAAAATAGAGGGTAAAAAAAAAGGAAAATAATTTGGAAAAAAAGAAGAAGGAGAAAGAACAAAGAGAGAGATGGTCCCTGTGGGGTGGCCCAGGCAGAGGAGGAACAGGAGACGTGCCCTGCCTCCACCGTGGAGAGTCTCAGCAGGGCCCTGCCTCAAACCGTTGCTTCAAAGTGAGCAAACACGTCCCTCTTGGATCGAATCTGAGTGGTCTTCTTGGGCTGCCTCTGCCTGGGCCGAGTCTTTGGCAGCCTGGGAGAGGCGTCCTAGCACACCACCAGGCCGGGGGTTTCTGTGCAGGAGCCGCTGAGTCTTAAAACCCTGCATTCTGTGGGCTCCTATCTTGGGTACCAGGTGTAGCAGAGAATGCTTTGCTCCTGGGGAAGCCATGGTGTGAGCTCCCTGCCAACTGTGGGCTCTGCACCTGGGGAGGTCAGGGAGAGACCGCCTCAACCACTTATACCCACTTTGGAGAGATTTCCCTCTCATTTGCCCCATGTGTAGGGGCTACTATACCGGTTTTTAGGTCTTTTTCAGAGAACATTGCTCCCATATAGCTGTGAATTCAGTGCACCCCAGGAGGAGGTGAATTCAGAATCTTACCTGTCTTGAACCAGAACCTATAATTCTATCCTGGGTAAAACAAACAGCACAAGGAGTCCACAGGATGATTAGTTCTTAATTGTAGGAGCAGAGAAAGACCTCCATTAAGGTAGGGACAGCTGGCTCATTTCCACAGAGGAGGAGCAGAGAGAACAGAGACAGGAGAAGTGAGTTCTGTAGTCCATGGGAAGAGTGCTCCAGGTTCTTTCTCCCATGAACACAGCCTGGGTAAGGGGAAAGGAGGTGGGGAGAATTTCCAGAGCTTCAGCAGAGGCCGGATTGCACCAAGTCCTAGAGAGTGTGATTTGGGGCATTTTTAATATCTGAGTGAAACGTCCAGAAAAGTAGTTAAAAACAGGAGGCCTGAGAGTAGTAGACAGGGCTGACCAGACATAAATCCACAGGTCATCAGCGTGGGATGATGTGTAAAACCACGTGATCAGGGAGATCACCACTGCAGGCAGAGACTCTGCTGTGAATGAGACCCTTCCCCACTTCTCACCCATAGCTCATTCATACCCAAGGTCTACCTGTGGGAAACAGGTACAAGTCCCTCTTATATGAATCTTCAAGTTGAGACCTTTCAAAGGAGTGAATGCATGCTTCCATGTCCAGTCATGTAAGTTCACGTGTCTGGTGGACTTTATCACCTGCATCCGACCTCTGCAACTGGCTGTGCTTCTGTGTACTTTACCGTACAGTTCTGTATAGCCTGGGGCTTCCTGGTGGCTCAGCTGCAAGAAGCCACCTGCAATGCAGGAGACCCTGGTCCAGTTCCTGGGTTGGGAAGTTCCCCTGGAGGAGGGCTTGGCCACCCACTCCATCTTCTTGCCTGGAGAACCCCCATGGACAGAGGAGCCTGGCAGGTTACAGTCCACGAGGTCACAAAGAGTCTGACACGACCAAGTGACTAAACACAGCACAGCATTGTATAGAGTACAGTATCTTTATTTCAAGCCCTGGATGTCCTGAAGCAAGCATACAAGCAGAGGTGTATAGCCATTGTGTCAGCTGGGTACCTAGGCTAACTTCACTGGACTTAGAAACACACTCTCAGAATGGAACTCAGTCATATATAGAGGACTTACTGTACTGACATGAAGACAATCACTGTTCTGCTTTTGTCTTCCGGGGGCTTTCTGAATCATGTTATCTCTGTTTGCAGTCAATTGGAACTCCCTGAAATCTATGCAGAAAACAGAATGTCGGTAGTAATTTACTAAACATATTTGAATGATTTTGTGATAATGTTTGCCGTGCATTTAAGAGTCCAGGAAGCTTTGGGAACATGAACTCGGCAGTGAGATAATACAGATATTAATAGATGAAGCTCAGTATCTGGGAACATTGGTATAAAATGTCATTGATATAAACGCTATATGCATATGAGTCCTTAATAAAGGACACATTAAAAGTAATGCATCTTGGCACTAATGAACCTATCTACAAAACAGAAACATACTCACAGACATAGAGTACAGATTTGTGGTTGCCAGGAGGGAAGTAGAGAGGGAGAGGGAGAGACTGGGAGTTTGTGGTTAGTGGGTGCAAAAACCTATTACATTTAGGATGGATAAACAGCAGGGTTCTACAGTGTAGCACAAGGAACTATATCCAGTCTCCTGGGACAAACCATAATGGAAAAGAATATGAAAAGGAATATACACACACACAAACTGAGTTACTTCCATACACAGCAAAAAATACCACAACATTGTAAATCAACTATACCTCAATTAAAAATTGTTTTTAAGTAATTCATTTTCTATCTATTCTATATATGCAATAACAGGGGGAAAGAGCTTCAGTGATAGCATTAAAGGTTTAGGAGAGATATAAGGGAGGCATCTAAAATTCTACTGAACACTGAAAAGGTTCTCCAAGAAAATACTTTGAGAAACCCTTTATAGAAGTGCTGTTGAATTTTCATCATCCCTATCTCTCAACTTTTACAAAGTATAATTCTGCCTTTTTGCTGTAAATTTCTTTGTATATTATTAAAATGTCCTTTATTTACCCAGTTTTCTTTAGAACTAAATTTATAGCTGTTTACTTCTTGTAAAACTGAAACTTTTTCTGCATTAAGACCTACTTAGTAAGAAACTGTTTTTTAGAAAACTGAATATACTAATGCAAAAGAATTTATATTATAAGGAAACAATGTGACTATCAGTCCAATTTTTTCTAGCTGTTATAGCATTAGTGCAACTATTCTGTAAGTGAACACTATTATTATTGGGTTAAGGTGTGTTATTTACCATTAGACATAATCACATATCATTTAATACAATTATAAAAATAGAATATATGGATTTTTTTCTGATACCTTTCTTGAATATGTGCTGGTCATTTTATTTCGGTTTTACTAGCTTTAAATAACAGCGCTTCAGGTTTTGTATCCAGAGCCTGGAGAAGTCTTTAAAATATATTCTGTATTTTATTTGTTTTATTATTCTATGTTTCTAACAGTTCTCTTAGGAAGTATTTTATCCTATGAGATATTGTGGGAGTTGATTTAGAAGAGTTTAGCTGAGTGTTGAATGTTTAATTAGAATGAACATTTTGAAGAAGTCTGTTTTCTCTCTTTGCCTTTTAAACCTCTCCTCACGAAGATGTGGAAAGGACCAACCCGTCAAAGCAGGAAGACAAATTCTTTAACTGTTTGGAAATAAGTGCCACAAGCCCAAATTCTATCTGTGAAAAATAAAAATAAAATTAGAAAAATGCTCATGCTGAAAGGCTGTGTAAATTGACATGTCATCCTTTTTTATTTAGCTCTTTTAAAACTTTTTATTTATTTTTAATTGGAGGTAATGACGTTACAATATCGTGTTGGTTTTTACTATACATCAACATGAATCAGCCATAGGTATACATATGTTTCCTCCCTCTTGGACCTTCCTCCCACCCCTCTAGTTTGTCACAGAGCATCAGATTTGAGCTCCCTGCCTCTTACAGAAGGTTCCCTCTGGCTATCTGTTTCACACACAGTAACGTATGTTTTTCAATGCTGCTCTTAATGCATCTCACTCTCTCTCCCCTACTGTGCCCACAAGTCTGCTCTTTATTTCTGCATCTCTGCTGCTGCCCTGAAAGAGGTTCATCAGTACAGTCTTTCTAGATTTCACATATATGCATTAACATATCATACCTGTTTTCTTCTGACTCACTTCACTCTGTATAATAGGCTCTAAGTTCATCCACCTTATTAGAACTGACTCAAATGTGTTCCTTTTTATAGCTTAGTAATATTCCATTGTATACATATATCACAATTTCTTTATCCAGCCATCTATTGATAGACATTTAGGCTGCTACCATATGTCATTCTTGATGGCCTAGGAAAAGCTTTTCTCGTGTAAGATTTTAACTTCCTACTTATGAAACTTACATGAGACACACTCTAAAGATAAGAGAAATGAAGTGAATGTCCTCCTACTTTTCTATATATTCAGTCTATTCAGTTTTGAGAATTTGATATTGAAACTCCAACTAAAAATTTTAATTTATCTACTTAAAAATAATTGTAATATATAGTGGAACTATGTGTAATTTTGTTATGTATTTTCCAAGTCTCCCATAAATGCGTTGTCATACCTTCATACCACTGGTCATAGCGAACACCCTCTTCCAAAGACACAAGAGATGACTCTACACATGGACATCACCAGATGGTCAATATTCAGTATCAAAATCAGATTGATTATATTCTTTGCAGCCGAAGATGGAGAAGCTCTATACAATCAGCAAAAACAAGACCAGAAGCTGACTGTGGCTCAATCATGAACTGTTTTGCAAAATTCAGACTTAAAGTGGAGACAGTAGGAAAAACCACCAGGCCATTCATGACCTAAATCAAATCCCTCATGGCTATACAGTGGAAATGACAAATAGATTCAAGGAATTAGAACTGATCGACAGAGTGCCTGAAGAACTATGGATGGAGCTTCTTAACACTGTACAGGAGGCAGTGATCAAAACTATCCCCAAGAAATAGAAATGCAAAAAGGCAAAATGGTTGTCTGAGAAGGCCCCAAAAAAGCTGAGAAAAGAAGAGAAGCGAAAGGCAAAGGGGAAAAGGAAAGATATACCCATCTGAACCTAGAAACCTAGAGTTCCAAAGAATAGCAAAGAGAGATAAGAAAGCCTTGCTAAGTGAACAGTGCAAAGAAATACAGGAAAATAATAGAATGGGGAAAACTAGAAATCTCTTTAAGAAAATTAGAGATACCAAGGGAACATTTCATGCAAAGATGGGCAATCTAAAGGACAAAAACAGTTTGGACCTAACAGAACCAGAAGATATTAAGAAGAGGTGACATGAATACATAGAACTGTGCAGCAAAGGTCTTAATGAAATGGATAACCATGATGGTATGATCACTCACCTAGAGCCAGACATCCTGGAATGTGTAGTTAAGTGGGCCTTAGGAAGAATTACTAAACAAGCTAGTGAAGGTGATGGAATTCCAGCTGAGCTATTTCAAATCTTAATATATGATCCTGTGAAAGTGCTGCATTCAATATGCCAGCAAATTTGGAAAACTCAGCAGTGGCCACAGGCCTGGAAAAGGTCTATTTTCATTCCAAACCCAAAGAAGGGCAACGTCAAAAAATGTTCAAACTACTGCACAATTGTACTCTATTCATATGCTATCAAGGTAATGCTCAAAATTCTTCAAGCTAGGCTTCAATAGTATGTAAACTGAGAACTTCCAGATGTACAAGCTGGATTTAATAAAGGCAGAGAAAACAGAAATCAAATTGGCAATATTCGTTGGATCACAGAAAAAGTAAGAGAATTCCATAAAAAATCTACTTCTGCTTCACTGACTACACTAAAGCCTTTGGCTGTGTGGATCACAACAAACTGTGGAAAATTCTTAAAGAGATGGGAATACCAGGCCATCTTACCTGCCTCCTGAGAAACCTGTATGCAGGGTAAGAAGCCACAGTTAGAACCGGACATGGAACAACGGACTGGTTCCTAATTGGAAAAGGAGTACAAGAAGGTGTATATTGTCACCCTGCTTATTTAACTTATATGCAGGGTGAAATTCTAGGTACATTAGTGAAATTCTAGGCTGGATGAAGCTCAAGCTGAAATCAAGAATGCCAGGAGAAATATCAATAACCTCAGCTATGCAAATGACACCACCCTTATGGCAGAAAACAAAGAGGAACTAAAGAGGCTCTTGATGAAGGTGAAAGAGGAGAGTGAAAAAACAGGTTTAAAACTCAACATTCAGAAAACAAAGATCATGGCATCCAGTCCCATCACTTCATGGCAAATAGACGGGGAAACAATGTAAACAGTGACAGACTTTATTTTCTTGGATCCAAAATCACTGCAGATGGTGACTGTATCCATGAAATTAAAAGACACTTGCTCCTTGGAAGAAAAGCTATGACAAACCTAGACAGCATATTAAAAACCAGAGACATCGCTTTGTTGACAAAGTTTCGTACAGTAAAAGCTATGGTTTTTCAGGATTCATGTATGTGTGTGAGAGTTGGACCATACAGAAGGTTGAGTGCAGAAGAACTGATGCTTTCAAATTGTGGTGCTGGAGAAGATCCTTGAGAGTCCCTTGGACTGCAAGGAGATCCAACCAGTCCATCCTAAAGGAAATCAGTCCTTAATAATCATTGGAAGGACTGATGCTGAAGTTGAAGTTCCAATACTTTGGCCACCTGATGCAAAGAGTGAACTCATTGGAAAGACTCTGACACTGGGAAAGATTGCAGGCAGGAGGATAAGGGGATGACAAAGGATGAGATGGTTGGATGGCGTTACTGATTCAATGGACTTGAGTTTGAGTAAAGTCCAGGATATAGTGAAGGACAGGGAAGTCTGGTGTGTTGCAGTTCATGGGGTCGTAAAGAGTTGGACAAAGCTGAGAGACTGAACAGCAAAACACTTTTATAACTTAAAAAAATAATAATTAAAAAACAGAATACAATGTTGGGGATTTCTCTGCCAAAAAAAAAAAAATGAAATGAAAATAATATTTGAGAAAAGGTATAAAAACATCTAGTAGAAAAATGAGTAAAAGTTTGAACAGGCAATTCCCCCAAAAGAGTTATGGCCAAGTAATATGTGAAACAATGTTCAGCTTCACATCATTTATCAAAAGATAAATAAAGACAACTATGAAATAACGTTTCACACCAGATTGCCAAATAAGTTTATCAAGAAATGTTTTAACCTTCACTGTTGGAAAAATATGGATCAGTATGCTGCTAAAGGGAGTGTAAATTGGTTAAATTAGTTTTGAAAACAATCTAGCTTAATCACATAAAGAATATCCACATATTCTACCACCCAACGATTCCTTTTCTAAACATTCATCATGAAAACACTTTTGGAGATGTAAACTAGGAAACTATGTTTTTGTTTAGTTGCTAAGTCATGTCCGACTGTTTTGTGACCCCATGAACTGTAACACGCCAAGTTTCTCTGTCCTTCGATTTTCCAGCAAGAGTATTGGAGTGGGCTGTCAATTCCTTCTCCAGGAGAGCTTCCTGACCCAGGACTTGAGCTCTGCTCTCATGCATTGCAGGCAGATTCTTTACCATTGAACCAGAGAAAGGAAACTATACCAGAAGACTGTGACAAGACTATTTACTTTAGCAGACAGTAATAAATAACCAAACAAATGTCTGTATATTACAGCTAAAAACGTGGACACAGAGATTTTTATCTACAGAAAATGGACTGATAAATTGTATTGTACTGCAGGGAAAATGAATGAGCGGTAACTTTACAGATAAATCTCACAAACATAATGCTGAAAAAATAAAGTACATTATGAAGCACTATGTATGGTTTGATGTATATTTTATAAATCTCAAAATAAAAAAATTCTGAATGAAATATTTGTAGGTGTATATATGTGCATGTACATTAAAGGATAGCAAGGAAATAGTAAAACAAAAATTCAAAATTCAAGAAAACAATTATCCCAAAGGGACGGGAAAGTAGTTTTAATTGAAATAGAGCCTTCTGTAATGTTACTTTTTGATATGAATAGTAGTAAACATGATTGAGGGCTTCCCAGGTGGTGTTAGTAATAAAGAACCCACCTGCCAATGCAAGCTATGTAGGAGACATGGGTTCGATTCTTAGGTCAGGAAAATCCCCTCGAGGAGGGCATGGCAACCCACTCTAGTATTCTTTTTTTTTTAATTAATTAATTAATTAATTAATTAATTTTTTCAGTGGGTTTTGTCATACATTGACATGAATCAGCAATAGATTTACACATATTCCCCATCCCGATCCCCTATATGCAAAACAGAAAAAGAGACACAGAAGTACAGAACAGACTCTTGAACTCTGTGGGAGAAGGTGAGGGTGGAATGTTGCGAAAGAACAGCATGTATATTATCTATGGTGAAACAGGCCACTCTAGTATTCTTGCCTAGAGAATCCCATGGACAGAGGAGCATGCCAGGCTACAGTCCATAGCGTCACACAGAGCTGGACAGGACTGAAGCGACTTAGCATGCAAGCATGCACATTTATGGCTGAGTTCATTAATATTTTAAAAACGTATACGTACTTTGAGTTTCAGGTAGCTTTTGCTATGTAAAAGAACACCCTTGCATCTTAGTGGGACACAACAATGATTTATTAACTCACAATTGTGGATGAGTCCATTTGAATAGACTCAGCTGTGATTGTTCCACTGATCATCCTGGACTCACTCCTCAGTGATAGTCAGCCTATGCATCTGCTGGGGCTGAAAGTTCGGTGACAGCCTCATTCCTGTCTGGTAGTTGATGCAAGCTCCTTGATCAATGCCAGCAGTCAGCTAAGAGTAATATGGTGGGCAGGCTTACATCTCTAGCAGGCTAACGCAGGCTCATTTTCATGCCCGTAGGCACAGAATTCCTAAGAGCTCATGTGTATAACCTCAGATACCAAGTTCCCTTCACCACTTCCCCAAATAGGCTTTTTGGAAGAAGTGTTTTCTCAGTGGTGTCTTTACAGATCAAGAAGGGTTTGGTCCTATTTAAATTAATTGTGAATGGCTTGAGAGATGCATGGTATGTCCAAAAGCAAATGAAAACCAGCAATAACAAATGTGAAAGCCCTCAGGCCTGTGGAGTTAGAGAAGAGGAAGGAAGCCAGAGGAGAAGCTGGAGCAGATTTCTGTGTTCTACAGCGGGGGTTATGGCAGATGGTGTGAACAGATCCACTTACTCACCACCACCACCCCAGAATCCACACCCTGTGTCATGAGACTGTGAGGTTGCTCTCACTAAAAGGTGAGGTGTGTTTCTACAGTTCGTGCCTTTGAACTTGAACCCGTAACTTACGTTGTCTAATAGATGATTGGTGGATGTGATATGAAACAAAGCATTAGAATCTACTTGAACGACTGGGTTTTCTCTATCGCACCCCTGCCAATTCCCTAAAGATATGTTTAGGCTAGCTCCCTCTTCCAGGAGATGGGTGCATGCTCAGTCACTTCAGTCGCATCCCATTCTTTGCAATCATATATATGGACTGTAGCCGCCAGGCTCCTCTGTCCATGGGATTCTCCAGGCAAGAATACTGGAGTGGGTTGCCATGACCTCCTCCAGGGGCTCTTCCCAACTCAGGGATCAAACCAGTGTCTCATGCTTCTCCTGCATTGCAGACAGATTGCTTACCACTGAACCATGAAGGAAGACCTGAAGGGTAAGACATTGAAAGCTGAAAGCTAGGAAACCATGGAAACATGAAAGGGCCTGGTCAGTATCAAAAGAGCTGCTAGGCTTGCCCAGTTTAGAGCAACTCACCTACAAGTGACC
Source organism: Cervus canadensis (assembly GCF_019320065.1). NCBI lineage: Eukaryota > Metazoa > Chordata > Mammalia > Artiodactyla > Cervidae > Cervus > Cervus canadensis. The sequence continues at coordinate 36,406,129 of NC_057413.1, forward strand.
TGCAGAAGTGTGAATTGCTGCTGCTGCTGCTAAGTCACTTCAGTCGTGTCCGTCTGTGCGACCCCATAGACGGCAGCCCACCAGGCTTCCCCATCCCTGGGATTCTCCAGGCAAGAACACTGGAGTGGGTTGCCATTTCCTTCTCCAATGCATGAAAGTGAAAAGTGAAAGTGAAGTTGCTCAGTCATGTCCGACTCTTAACCACCCCATGGACTGCAGCCCACCAGGCTCCTCCGTCCATGGGATTTTCCAGGTAAGAGTACTGGAGTGGGTTACCATTTCCTTCTCTGACAAAGTGTGAGTAAATAAGTGCTTATTCCTGTATGCCGCTGAGATGTTTGTGGTTGAATTTTTGACAGCATTATTGTGAATTTAGCTCACTGATACAGAGCTATAAACATTGGGTGGAGTTTTGTTCCAAGATCTCTCTTCTCTTCACTGATGAAACCACATTTGGTTGATTAGGCCTAGTGTGAGTATCACTATGCTCTGGTTTCTCAAAAACATAAGTTCTGGGCAAGTACAGATATCTGTTGTGGTTTTTATTTGTTTCTTTTTCTTTTTTTAAGATTTTTTTTAATGTGGACCATTTTTAAAGTCTTCATTGAATTTGCTACAATATGGCTTCTGTTTGTTTATGTTTTGGGTTTTTTTGGCTGCAAGGCATGTAGGAGCTCAGCTCCCAGACTAGGGATGAACCTACATCCTCTGATTTGAAAGGCAAAGTCTTAGCCCTTGGACCACCAGGGAAGTCCCAAAGATCTGTTTTGTGTTGCTCTTTTTATAATGTATGTCAATGTTCAATATCTCTCATATGTTTATTATTTTTTGAAGAGAATTAGACTCAAGATTTACTCTTAGAATCACATCTCATGTTACATTATGATAAAAGAGTAAGAAACCAAAGTTGATTTTTGCTATACGTGTCAGATAATTTTCAATATGGCTATTAAATCACAAAGGTAAATATTATTATATTCTTTAAACAAACACCATTTACTTGCTGTTGAAATTATTTTCAGTGTCAGTTCAGTTCAGTCACTCAGTTGTGTCCGACTTTTTGTGACCCCATGGATTACAGCACGTCAGGCCTCCCTGCCCATCGGAAGAGTAATAGCTTAATCACAATTTTCAAATACCTTTTTTTAAAAAATTGAAATTCTATTTAAAAAAAGGGGGTAGTCTATAGTTTAATTACAACTAGTAGAAGAGTACTGATACTTGGATATTGTCTCCTATCAGCTGGTGCATTTTGTTTTATGAACATCTGTATAGCTATTGGCCATTGTTCCTTACATGTTTTAATGAACATAAGGTTATATTTTGACAAAAATGGTTATTTATCCTCTGATAGGATACATATGAAAAACACTTCATTTTAGAAATGCTTGTAACTGAAAATGTTTCCAAAGGAACACACTGTGATGAATAACATACATTAGAAAAGCAGTTGCTGTGTTGTGTTGGTCGGCCCTGAGAAGTGTGATAAAGTAGGAGAACTACCTTGCCCTTCACCTGTCCCCATTCCTCTTCCTCGATACCTCCTTCTTAGACTGTCACACCAGTTCTGGTTCAGCTTTGGTTACTGCTCTCCCAGGTATATGGGGCCCACACCCCTCAAGAGTTCATGCCTGTGTTAGGCCCCTGATACCAGAAACCCCATTTGTCTCTCTCTTGTTCTGCTGAAGCAACCAAATACCATATACTGATGGTTACCATTTTTGTTTGGTCTGCTCTTCTTGCATTTATGTCTGGGAACCCATAAGGCTGGTGTCACTAGTTTAATGTCTCATTCTAGCTCAAGTAATATATTTCAGCTCCCACAGACTAAAGATTTCATTGGGAGGTACAACCTGTAGTTACAATATGAAAGGAAGTGGGTTGGTAATAGGAATTACAGAAACTACTCAGGGAGGAAGATATTTTTGTATAGGTGGGTCATATGCAGCCACTAACTGTACTTTGCTTGTCCAGGGCTCAACTCTCAGAGACTCATGCTCTGTAACATTGGCCTTGAACCACTGGCTATAATGTCTTCACATTAAGTTCAAGAAATGACACTTTGTATAACATTTTCCAGGATAAAAATGATATTGATAGCAACAGTAACAATAAATAACCTCCAAAACAGCAGCAGCAATTCTGAACTATTGAGACTTAGTTAAAAATTCCGTATGCTGTATGAAACCAGGGAAAAGGGAGTTCAATAAAAATAAGTGCCCTTAACAGTTTTTATGTATTACTACATGCTGAAGGGAAGGGTGTTAGAAGCAATACAAAAAAAGAAAGAAGAGATTGATAACTGACCCATGTATCTACTTTACCAAGCATCTCAGTTAGTTTAATTTAGATGAGAGTCTTTTACAAATAATGTATTAAAATTTAAAATTTTTGACCAGAATTTCTCGCTCACAGAGAATCAACGTAGTTAATCACAATTTCTTGCATCTGGATTTCAGCGTAACTAACAGAACTGAGAAACCAGAGCTCTAGAGTTGATTTATAAACATTTTATTAGGACACTAAAACTTCAATTTTACCTTAAAATTGTCAGATACAATTTAAACTCCAGGAAAATTAAGTGCATTACATTTAAAATTTAACCTCAAATATCTTCAAGGAAAATCCTAATAATCAAAGAAATGTAGCTTCTATTTAGTCAACCACACTAAATAGATACAATTTGAGGTTGTTTTTTAGTTGGAATATTAATGAGTATAGTTTATAGGGTAGAAAAATTATTTTGAAAACGGGATTCTTATTTTAGAATTAACAACTTAAAATCTAAGATCATATGAAGTGCTAGTATGAAAAATTAATTTCAAACCTCGTCTCCAAAACCAATGAGAGTTTTAATTCCCATCATGCAGCTACCCAAGTTCCACAGTAATTGAATAGGAAGGAAATGGGAGAGGAGTGCAACAAAGAGCAGCTGGTTAAATCTTCACATGTTTTAGCTCCACATTGATCTAATGAAATAGGCAATTACTTTTTCACATGGTGAAGATGATATATAATATGCTTTTCTGTAAAAACTGGTTAGAAATATTTTGTGGAATAAGAAACAGTATGTTGGTGGAAAGGGATTTATACCTAGATTGGAAATTTTGACTGCGCCATAGTTCCAAGGTAATTCTTTAACCAAACATAGTATTTCTTGAGCCTATTTATCATTAATGACCAAATTGCTGGAATTATATTTTTATCAATGGTAGCCTATGAGAATTTAATTGATATATCTAATGCATTAAATATCATATATATATATATATATATATATATATATATATATATGTTTGTATGTATCTTATATTTAGGATTCTATGTCTGTCCTACAGTATGGGACTGTAAGCTTCCAGAAGGCAAAGACTGTGTGTGTGTGTTTTGAAGTATCCCTGTTATTTCTAGCAACTACCCAGGTGACAAGATATCATACACAACACTCAGATGTCAATGAATTGATGGAAGAAAGAATGAATGGAATCATCTATTTCATTTAGGTGTTTTCACTTTTTAGGTAAAGAGCAGTGTAAGGATATGTGTTACTGGAATTATTCTTTAAACTTATAATTTAGTCTTTAGATTTGTGGGATTTTTTCCCTATAAAATTTCCAAATCCAACTTAATTACTCACGTTTTAGTCTTTAATTTCTCTACACCATTTATACTGTTCCCTAGTATCCAACTAACTATACCCCAGATCTTTGCCTCCAAAGGATGCTTGATAACTGATGACCTTAGATAATACATTTAATCAGATGCAATCACTTCATGTTGAGATTTGTTTCATTCCAAACTTGAAATATTAATGAGACTGTTGCTGCCTTCTACCCTATTTCAGTCACATGCCCAATACCAAATTTCTTACATTTTCTGAAGGTTTTTCCCCAGCCTGTTGTGCAAATCTTATGTTGCAAAAAAATAGAAACTGATGTTTTAGGGGAAAAAAAAGACTGCTCAAGATTGAAAAATAACAATTAACATCATAGAAAATCAACTGATTGCTGAAGAGTGAGACTTGAAAAATGGCCCTTTAGAGAGGTGTTACTGCTCTGAAATCCTGAAAACACAATGGCAGAGTGTCTGAAAGGATGATGAGGCACAGAGGGGTATAGTAAATGTTGTCAGTGCTTATCCAAGACCCCTTTCTCCAGTTCTGTGTTTTCCTCACCTCAGGCAGAAAGCCAGAAGTACCTGGGGATTCACGTATAAACTAAGAAACAGCAAGGGCAGGAGAGAGTCTCCAAGCTGCAGGCCCGTCCGGGGAGGCGGTTCCAGCGCTGCAGGGACACCCGTGGGGCCAGGCCCGAGATGCTCTCTGATGGGCTTCCCTGCGCTCTCCCCACGCAGATGAGTGAGTTTCCCCCTGCCCCTCACAGATGACCACAGACTCAGAGGCTTAAAGCTACACAGGCTACACGTGATGGGCTCAACACTGGTTCCTCCGGGCTAACAGGGTGTTAACAGTGCTGCCATCTGCCCGGAGGCCCCGTCCTGCTTCTCAGCTTCTGAGCCCTCACTCCGTCTTCATCTTCAAGGTCGTCTCCCAGCGTTGCCAGCTCCCTCTCAGTCTCCGACTGCTGTCTCCCTCTTTTACTTGCAAGGGCCCTTGTGATGGTGTTTGGCTCACTTGGATAATCCAGGTAATCTCTCTGTCTCAAGATCCTTAATTTAATCACTGCTGTGAGGTTCCTCCTGCCATGTGATATACCAAACTCATAAGTTCCAGAGATGGAATACGACGTTTTTGAGGGGAAGGGGTATTATTTGCTTATCACATTTGGCATCCTTCATCCTTGACCGTCCCCTGCCCCCAACTCTCATTACAAGTTCCCTCCCACCCGAGCACCGTTTCCTCAATAAATCACTTACATAGGAATCATTGTCTAAGGATATGTTTTGGGGAAACATGACCAAATACAGGGCAATTGGAAATACAAAATGATGAATATCTATTAAAGCCAAGGTCTGTAATTTATTCAGGAAAGCTTCCGGTATGCGTAAATACCTCTCCTCCTACCCGCAGTCTCATGAAAATGATTGGAATCAACATTTTAAATAAAGCACCCAAACACAATCATGTTGGAAAACAGGAAATAGAGCTACCAGTGGACCAGAAAGTTTAAACAAACCCTAGAAGCTAAAAAAACAGGTGGGATGGAATTAATGGGGAAAACAGAGCAGAAGAATTGAAGCCAAGATTCCAGAAGTGAAAGCAATCAATCCTAATGGAGCCCATGAGAAATTCTAAGATCAGAGACAATACAAAGATGAGGAGAGGGTCCTGGGAATCATTGGGGAAATTAATTAATTAAATAACTGCTTTCGAAACATCAGGGCCTGAAGAGACGTATTCCCTCTCCCTTCTCCTTTGCCATATTTGCTGATAAAATGACTGAGACCAGCAGTATTTGCCTCCAGGATAGAACCTAACGCCTGTCTGGGGAGGTATTCTAGAGTGAATGTGGGCCCGAGAGAGAAGTAGAGATGGTTTTGAAATGACTCCAGACCTTTACATCAGACGCTGAGAAAACACTAAAAAGCAGAGTGAAGGAGAGTCAAGAAAAAGTTCAATCTGGTATGAAATACAGCAAATTACTTTTTCCCCAGAGAAAACTCTCTTTAAATTGATAATAATTAGTTTGCCTGCTCTATAATCAAGCACTCTACAGTATATTGACCTGTTGATATGACCCTACGCTCTAACAGAAACCAATAATTAGGTCTCTCAGGTAAGCTCCTGGGATAACAGACAACACAACCCAAGAGAAAATCCATGAAATAACTGTGAACTAGGAACGAAGATCAATGCGTATTTGGAAGATACACACACACACATACACATACAAATCATAAATATATGGAAAGCATAACAACTAATTCCAAAGGAATTCAAAGTGATAAATGGAACAAAGGTAATTTTCAATTTCTAACAGGTACATTCCCATGTTTCTCAGTTCAGTTCAGTTCAGTTCAGTCACTTAGTCGTGTCTGACTCTTTGCGACCCCATCAATCACAGCATGTGAGGCCTCCTTGTCCATTACTAATGCCCGCAGTCCATCCAAACCCATGTCCATTGTGTCGGTGATGCCATCCAATCATCTCATCCTCTGTTGTCCCCTTCTCCTCCTGCCCTCAATCTTTCCCAGCATCAGGGTCTTTTCAAATGAGTCATCTCTCTGTATCAGGTGGCCAAAGTATTGGAGTTTCAGCTTCAACATCAGTCCCTTCAATGACATTTTGGGCCAGATATTTCTTCTGGTGGGTATTCCTGTAAATTTTAGGATATTTAGCAATACCTCTGACCTATACCCACTAGATATCAGTTAGTAAATCTCATAACTGTGATGAGCAAATGTTGTCAAACTTCCCCTGGGAGGCTAATTCATGAGCCACACTGGGAGAATTCAGAGTGAGTTGAAAGACTATATATAAATAAATTAAGAATTGATTGCTACTGAAGAATGAACAATTTAGAAATCAAGACAGAAATTTTAAGCAATGAATATCTTTTTTCCCCAAAACTGTAAAAAATTAAGTGAACCAGCTAAAGAATAAAATGGTTAAGTTTAAAAAACCAAATGAGTGATCTATCTAAAAGTATGGAACTTACCCATAATGTAGAGCTAAAGAAAAATTCGAAAATGACATGAGAGGAATCTGAGAGAAGATTGAAAATGGAGGTATTTATTAAATAAAACATGTTCAGAAGCAGAGTGAAAGAGACAAGAAGATGGAAGAAGTCAATCAAATAGATAATAAAAGAAAATTTCCCCAAGCTATGGCAAGACATGGGTCTTCAAATTCAAAGAATCCAAAATTGCCCAAAGGAATGAATGAAAAAGGGTCTACACATGCATAGTTTCAATCCTAATGAAGAAAAACATTCCAAAATCTTGTCAGTAAATTGATTAAACACAAGAAATTGATTACACACAGATGAGCTAAAGATCAATCAATGGATCAAAGATAACATCAGGCAATAGGATACAATAGAGCAATGATTTCAATTTCTTTTAAACAATATTTTCAACTTAGAATTCTATACCAAACCATGTTATCAAGAAAGTAGGAGGACAATATAAACACAGTTAAAACTAAGAATATTTTCTGCTCATGTGTCCCTAAGAAAGATACAATTTCTCAAGTAAATTTGAGAGCACAGTAAGAAGAGGATGCCTTCAGATGAGACTGATAGCTGATGATGACTATGAAAACCAAAGGAAGCCGAAAAGCCAAGTAAAGAGTGTATTGGCCTTCGGCACATTCCCCTGCAGGTTTCAGGGACTTAGTGACATAGGAATGCACTTTCTTCTCTAAGCATTTCATTCCATTTCTTAATTTTGCATTAAGGTTCAGTTAAGTTCAGTTCAATCACTCGGTCATGTCTGACTCTTTGCGACACCATGGACATGGACTGTAGCATGCCAGGCCTACCTGTGCATCACCAACTCCCAGAGTTTACCCAAACTCATGTCCATTGAGTCAGTGATGCCATCCAACCATCTTATCCCCTGTCGTCCTCTGCGTTGACATATTTATATGATTCTAATATGATAAATTTTATTTTTATTCTTGATATATGAAAATGGTCAGTATCATATCATCTGTAAACAGTGACAATTTTACTTCTTCTTTGCCAATTTGGATTCTTTTTATTTCTTTTTCTTCTCTGATTGCTATGGCTAGGATTTCCAAAACTATATTGCATTAAAAGTCGTGAGTATGGGCATCCTTATCATATGACCCAGAAATTCCAATCCTGGGTATATATACAAAATCAAAAACACTAATGAAAAAAGATACAGCATCCCAATGTTCATATGTTCATAGTAGCATTATTTATAATAGCCAAGATATGAAAACAACCCAAGTGTTTATCAACAGATGAATGGGTGAAGTAATGTGGTATATATATATATATATATTCCATGGCATTGTAAAGAGTAGGATGCGACTGAACGACTTTCACTCTAACTTTCATATATATACATGTATGTATATATATACTTACATACAATGGAATGTTAGCATTAAAAGAATGAAGTTTTGCCATTTGCAGAATATGGATGGACATAACAAAGGGCATTGTTCTAAGTGAAATAAGTCAGACAGAATAACAAATTTATGAAATAACTTATAATTGGAATTTAAAAACACAACAAACTTGTGAATATAACAACAACAAACAAAAGAAACAGACTCCAAATATAGAGGACAAACTAGTGGTTGGTTACCAGCAGATATAGGAAGGGCAACATAGGGGTGGGGGAGTGGGAGGGACAAACGACTAGGTGTGAGATAGGGTCAAGGGTACATTAGGCAGCACAGGGGATACAGCCAATATTTTATAATCACCACAAATGGAATATAACCTTTAAAATTATGTAAACAATAAATTCAGAAAAAATATTCATCAAATCCAACAAACTATGATGGAATTTCTAACCAGAATCCTGAGACAATAGCACTTAATATAAAATGCAGATATAATTGTCCCAGTTATCTATTGTCGACCCAAAACCTAATGGCATAAAACAACAAGCATGTTATCACTATCTCTCGTGGTTTGGGTATTGACTTGCCTCAGCTACTCTGGATTTCTCAGTGCCGACTATCACATAGTGACTGGACTTCACAAAATCTCCAAGGCTTCCTCACATGTCTGGAGTTTCATCCTGGCTATCAGCAAGGACCTCAGCTGGGCCTGCTGGCTGGAACCCTACACATGGCCCCTCTTTGTCATCAGGGTTTCTTCAGAGTCTGGTGGGTGGGTTCCAAGAATGAACATCCCAAGGGAACCGTGAGAAAACTGTGCTGTCTTTTATGACCTACCCTTGAAGGTCATGCTACATTACTTCTGCTGTTTTCACAAGCATGTGAGATCAAGGGAAGGGAATGAGCATCCCACACCTCAGTGGAAGGGGAGTCAGCATCACACTGTCAGATAAGGGATGAAAGATCTTATCTTGGAAAATAAAATCTGCCACAGTCACTTTGGATGTGAGTGAAAGGGGGCAGTGGAGTGCAGTTTTGGTGAATTCCTCCTTCTTTACGGTGGCATAAGCAATAGGTACATTCTACATCAAAACAGAGAAGTATATTATTTAGTCATAACTATAACATTGGATGATGTAAACAGGACAATTTGCCAGTTCTGGGAAAGCACCCAGGGGTAGAGAATGGGGTGATGGAGTGTGTCATTTTTTTTAATATTGCCAGTATTATTCTTTTACAATGTTATAGGAATTTTTATTTAAATACATAATGAAATATAATAAGTAATACACACTTTTATTAATATAATGTAGTTTTATAAAAGACAACTAAAAATGATATAAGGGTAGTATTTGCCAATCATGGGCATTTATTTCATCTCAAACAATAAATATTCATTGGATGCTAACTGAATGTTTGTCCTGTGCAAAAGCCAGGAGATTTTAGGTATATACACAGAACTGGAAAGAAAGTTAACATATATTTGGTCTAATTTCTTAATTTTGCAATAGGAAACTGAATCTAAGGGAAGTCTCTTTCTTTGTCCAATATCACACAATTTTTTCCTACTAAAATTATTATAGGCAGAATTTCAAAGTTGTGTTCTCTTCCCAAGCTTTCCTTCCTTGGGTTATTTTATCATAAACTAATTTAGGCACTACTGTTAAGAGACTTTGCATATGAAATTAAGGTTGCTAGACAGGTGACTTTAAAATAGGGAGATTAGCTTGGACTGTCAGGTGTATCCAGTGTAATCACATGAACTCTTAGAAGCAGAAGATGGAGACAGAAGAGCTACCCAGAGAAATGCAGCCAAGAGGAAGATGGACAGGGGTGGTGGGAGGAGGAAGGTAAAGGATGAGAAGCCTTTGACTAGCTTTACTGGCTTGGAAGATGAGAATGGAAGGCATGAGCTGGAAAATGTGGACAGCCTTTAGAAGCTGCTGATGATCACAGCTGAAGAACAGCAAGAAGATGGGAAACTCAGTCCTACACCCACAGGGAACAATCTGTGTCACCCAGGATGCAGATTCTTTCTTAGACTCTAAGCATCCTAGTAAGAGCCTATTCAGCTGACTCTTTGATTACAGTCTCTCAAAAAGAAAGGAGTTGAGACTCCTGACTTACAAAATTCAGAGCTAATAAATTTCTATTGGATTAAGCTAAACTACTAGAGATCTCTTCAAGAAAACTAGAGATACCAAGGGAATTTTTCATGCAAAGATGGGCTTAATAAAGGACAGAAATAATATGGATCTGACAGAAGCAGAAGATATTAAGAAGAGGCAGCAAGAATACACAGAAGAACTGTACAAAAAAGATCTTCATGACCCAGATAATCACGATGGTGTGATCACTCACCTAGAGCCAGACATCCTGGAATGTGAAGTCAAGTGGGACTTAGGAGGCATCACTATGAACAAAGCTAGTGGAGGTGATGGAATTCCAGTGGAGCTATTTCAAATCCTGAAAGATGATGCTGTGAAAGTGCTGCACTCATTATGCCAGCAAATTTGGAAAACTCAGCAGTGGCCCCAGGACTGGAAAAGGTCAGTTTTCATTCCAGTCCCAAAGAAAGGCAATGCAAATAATGCTCAAGCTACGGCACACAATTGCACTCATCTCAGACACTAGTACAGTAATGCTCAAAATTCTCTAAGCTAGGCTCCAGCAATACGTGAACCATGAACTTCCAGATGTTCAAGCTGGTTTTAGAAAAGGCAGAGGAACCAGAGATCAAATTGCCAACATCCGCTGGATCATTGAAAAAGCAAAAGAGTTCCAGAAAAAACATTTATTTCTGCTTTATTGACTATGCCAAAGCCTTTGACTGTGTGGATGACAATACACTGTGGAAAATTCTGAAAGATGAAAGAGATGGGAATACCAGACCAGCCGACTGCCTCTTGAGAAACATATGCAGGTCAGGAAGCGACAGTTAGAACTGGACATGGAACAACAGACTGGTTCCAAATAGGAAAAGGAGTACGTCAAGGTTGTATATTGTCACCCTGCTTATTTAACTTATATACAGAGTACATCATGAGAAACTCTGGGCTGAAAGAAGCACAAGTTGGAATCAAGATTGCCGAGAGAAATATCAATAACCTCAGATATACAGATGACACCACCCTTACGGCAGAAAGTGAAGAAGAACTGAACAGCCTCTTGGTGAAAGTGAAAGAGGAGAGTGAAAATGTTGGCTTAAAGCTCAACACTCAGAAAACTAAGATCATGGCATCCAGTCCCATCTCTTCATGGCAAATAGAAACAATGAGAGACTTTATTTTTGGGGGCTCCAAAATCACTGCAGATCGTGATTGCAGTCATGAGATTAAAAGATGCTTACTCCTTGGAAAGAAAGTTATGACCAACCAGGACAGCATATTAAAAAGCAGAGACATTACATTGTCAACAAAGGTCCATCTAGTCAAGGCTATGATTTTTCCAGTGCTCATGTATGGATGTAAGAGTTGGACTATAAAGAAAGCTGAGAGCCGGAGAATTGATGCTTTTGAACTATGATATTGGAGAGGACTCTTGAGAATCCCTTGGACTGCAAGGAGATCCAACCAGTCCTTCCTAAAGGAGATCAGTCCTGGGTGTTCATTGGAAGGACTGATGTTGAAGCTGAAACTCCAATACTTTGGCTACCTTATGCGAAGAACTGACTCATTTGAAAAGATCCTGATGCTGGGAAAGATTGAGGGCAGGAAGATAAGGGGATGACAGAGGATGAGATGGTTGGATGGCATCACTGACTCAATGGACTTGAGTTTGGGTAAGCGCCGGGAGTTGGTGATGGACAGGGAGGCCTGGTGTGCCGCGGTTCATGGGGTTGCAAAGAGTCGGACACGACTGAGCGACTGAACTGAACTAAAGTAAATCTGTGGCAATTTGTTTTGGCAGCAGCAGAAAATAAACACAAACACCAAAACTAAAATCAAGTTCTTCTGATACTTCATTTTCTTTTCTTTTCAATGGACCAAGACTAGAAAAGATAGTATCTTTACTCAAATGTTTACAGTTTAGTTTGTTGGGAAAAAATAAACAGAGGTACATCTGAAAAGAAAATGTCGAATGAGATAGTTCAACTGACAATCCTTTACATGCCAGACTTTCTATAGGTCACCCCTCACAAGTTCCTTTAGGCCTCTTGAGACAACAATACAACTAATACCCACATTAGGTGACCACTCACAACCCTTACTTCTCTGCTAGATTATAGAACAAAATTCTAAGTGAATTGACTATTTCTCACACAGATTGGGGCTTTCCAGGTGGTGCTAGTGGTAAAGAACCCACCTGCCACTGGTTTGAGAAGATCTCTGGAGGAGGGCATGCAACCCACTCCAGTATTCTTCGCTGGAAAATCCTATGGGATTGCAAAGAGTTGGGCATGGCTGAGGTGACTTAGCACACACACACACACATACACGCACACACACTCACACACACAGATTATGTTTTCCTTTGTGAAACAGGCATTTTAAAAAACAAGGTCACAACTATATAGATTATGGACCCTGCAGTGAAGGGCATTCTACTTTTGCATGATTTATAGTCAAGTGTGCATTTTGTACTACATTTAGTACGTTTTAGTACTGTTGGTATATAAATGTGCAGAAATGAATATAGTGTGATTTCAAGTCATTGATCTTCTAAATTAAAAAATGGGAAACTAAGTCAAAATCTGTAAATTACTGAAATGTTCACAATGATAATGCTGTGTATATAGACATAAGAAGTATCTGTGGATTTTACTATATCTAGAGTAAATGCTACTAATAAATCATTTAAAAATGCTAACAAAGTACTAAAATACTTCTGTGGGAATCACCATGTTTGAAAAAAGCATTGCGCAAAAGAAACTAAAGAGACCATAGCAAAAATCAACAAAGCTAAAAGCTGGTTTTTTGAAAAAATAAACAAAATTGACAAACCATTAGCAAGACTCATTAAGAAACAAAGAGAGAAAAACCAAATTAACAAAATTAGAAATGAAAATGGAGAGATCACAACAGACAACACTGAAATACAAAGGATCATAAGAGACTACTACCAGCAGCTCTATGCCAATAAAATGGACAACTTGGATGAAATGGACAAATTCTTAGAAAAGTATAACTTTCCAAAACTGAACCAGGAAGAAATAGAAGATCTTAACAGACCCATCACAAGCAAGGAAATCGAAACTGTAATCAAAAATCTTCCAGCAAACAAAAGCCCAGGACCAGATGGCTTCACAGCTGAATTCTACCAAAAATTTAGAGAAGAGCTAACACCTATCTTACTCAAACTCTTCCAGAAAATTGCAGATGAAGGTAAGCTTCCAAACTCATTCTATGAGGCCACCATCACCCTAATTCCAAAACCAGACAAAGATGCCACAAAAAAAGAAAACTACAGGCCAATATCACTGATGAACATAGATGCAAAAATCCTTAACAAAATTCTAGCAAACAGAATCCAACAACATATTAAAAAAATCATACACCATGACCAAGTGGGCTTTATCCCAGGAATGCAAGGATTCTTTAATATCCGCAAATCAATCAATGTAATACACCACATTAACAAATTGAAAGATAAAAACCATATGATTATCTCAATAGATGCAGAGAAAGCCTTTGACAAAATTCAACACTCATTTATGATTAAAACTCTCCAAAAAGCAGGAATAGAAGGAACATACCTCAACATAATAAAAGCTATATATGACAAACCCACAGCAAGCATCACCCTCAATGGTGAAAAATTGAAAGCATTTCCCCTGAAATCAGGAACAAGACAAGGGTGCCCACTCTCACCACTACTATTCAACATAGTGTTGGAAGTTTTGGCCACAGCAATCAGAGCAGAAAAAGAAGTAAAAGGAATCCAGATAGGAAAAGAAGAAGTGAAACTCTCACTGTTTGCAGATGACATGATCCTCTATATAGAAAACCCTAAAGACTCTACCAGAAAATTACTAGAGCTAATCAATGAATATAGTAAAGTTGCAGGATATAAAATTAACACACAGAAATCCCTTGCATTCCTATATACTAACAATGAAAAAACAGAAAGGGAAATTAAGGAAACAATACCATTCACATTGCAACAAAAAGAATAAAATACTTAGGAGTATATCTACCTAAAGAAACAAAAGACCTAGACATAGAAAACTATAAAACACTGATGAAAGAAATCAAAGAGGACACAAACAGATGGAGAAACATACCGTGTTCATGGATTGGAAGAATCAATATTGTCAAAATGGCTATTCTACCCAAAGCAATCTATAGATTCAATGCAATCCCTATCAAGCTACCAACGGTATTTTTCACAGAACTAGAACAAATAATTTCACAATTTGTATGGAAATACAAAAAACCTCGAATAGCCAAAGCAATTCTTGAGAAAGAAGAATGGAACTGGAGGAATCAACCTGCCTGACTTCAGACTCTACTACAAAGCCACAGTCATCAAGACAGTATGGTACTGGCACAAAGACAGAAATATAGATCAATGGAACAGAATAGAAAGCCCAGAGATAAATCCACGAACCTATGGACACCTTATCTTTGACAAAGGAGGCAAGGATATACAATGGAAAAAAGACAACCTCTTTAACAAGTGGTGCTGGGAAAACTGGTCAACCACTTGTAAAAGAATGAAACTAGAACACTTTCTAACACCATACACAAAAATAAACTCAAAATGGATTAAAGATCTAAATGTAAGACCAGAAACTATAAAACTCCTAGAGGAGAACATAGGCAAAACACTCTCCGACATAAATCACAGCAAGATCCTCTATGACCCACCTCCCAGAATATTGGAAATAAAAGCAAAACTAAACAAATGGACCTAATGAAACTTAAAAGCTTTTGCACTACAAAGGAAACTATAAGTAAGGTGAAAAGACAGCCCTCAGATTGGGAGAAAATAATAGCAAATGAAGAAACAGACAAAGGATTAATCTCAAAAATATACAAGCAACTCCTGCGAAGCTCAATTCCAGAAAAATAAATGACCCAATCAAAAAATGGGCCAAAGAACTAAAACAGACATTTCTCCAAAGAAGACATACAGATGGCTAACAAACACATGAAAAGATGCTCAACATCACTCATTATTAGAGAAATGCAAATCAAAACCACAATGAGGTACCATTACACGCCAGTCAGGATGGCTGCTATCCAAAAGTCTACAAGCAATAAATGCTGGAGAGGGTGTGGAGAAAAGGGAACCCTCTTACACTGTTGGTGGGAATGCAAACTAGTACAGCCACTATGGAGAACAGTGTGGAGATTTCTTAAAAAACTGGAATAGAACTGCCATATGACCCAGCAATCCCACTTCTGGGCATACACACTGAGGAAACCAGATCTGAAAGAGACACGTGCACCCCAATGTTCATCGCAGCACTGTTTATAATAGCCAGGACATGGAAGCAACCTAGATGCCCATCAGCAGATGAATGGATAAGGAAGCTGTGGTACATATACACCATGGAATATTACTCAGCCATTAAAAAGAATTCATTTGAATCAGTCCTAATGAGATGGATGAAGCTGGAGCCCATTATACAGAGTGAAGTAAGCCAGAAAGATAAAGAACATTACAGCATACTAACACATATATATGGAATTTAGAAAGGTGATAACGATAACCCTATATGCAAAACAGAAAAAGAGACACAGAAATACAGAACAGACTTTTGAACTCTGTGGGAGAAGGTGAGGGTGGGATATTTCAAAAGAACAGCATGTATACTATCTATGGTGAAACAGATCACCAGCCCAGGTGGGATGCATGAGACAAGTGCTCCGGCCTGGTGCACTGGGAAGACCCAGAGGAATCGGGTGGAGAGGGAGGTGAGAGGGGGGATCGGGATTGGGAATACATGTAAATCCATGGCTGATTCATATCAATGTATGACAAACCCACTGGAAAAAAAAAATAATAATAATAATAAAAAAAAAAAAAATGAAAAAAGCATTGCATCTCCCAGCGGTTAGAGATAAACTTATCTTTCTTTTTCTTCACCCATAAACTTCATTTGTTAAATATCCAGCTCTGGTCCCAGTCTATATTTATATTAATCATATAATTATGATTAATAATATTTGCACAGGAAAAAGCTCTGTGGAAAGCAATTTTCAAAAAGCAAAAGTATGTGGTTCACAAGTCTGTACAAAGCTAGAGTTATTTTTCTTTCTTGTCCCATATCTTCTCCTTCATCTGTTACAGAGAAATACAGAAATACTATCTGTATTTCTTACAGATAGTTTTAAATTAAGAGTGCCTAATACTTCCTCCTAACTCTTGGCGATTTCATAGTCATTCATGTTATACCTGTACTGATTTCAGGTAATTTAATCGTTCAGAAGGGAAGAAAAGTGTAGTGTTTTCCTCTTATTCCTACTGCTTCCCTGGTGGCTCAGACGATAAAGCCTCTGCCTGCAATGCGGGAGACCCAGGTTCAATCCCTGGGTTGGGAAGATCTCCTGGAGCAGAAAATGCAAACCCATTCCAGTATTCTTGCCTGGAAAATCCCAAGGACGGAGGAGCCTGGTATGCTACAGTCCATGAGGCCGCAGAGAGTCGGACACGACTGAGCGACTTCACTTTCACTTTCTCACTATTAGAGATGTTCTCCTTGGTATGACGCTTCTTTGAATGGAAGTTTACTTTCCTTTGACCTCTTCTCCCAAGGAACAAAATAAGATACATAGAAAATTGAAAATTGCTTCTTTTCTTTGTAGTATTGATGGTTTTTACATGAGTAAAGAGTTTGCAGAATCTATTTTAATGCATTTGAACTGGGTCTGGATCAGCAGCATAAAGAAATCTAAAGTTGAGAATTCTATGGTGGTTAGAACTATTTGCATCCACTGCAGAGGGTACAGGTTCAATATCTGTTCTGGGAACTAAGATCCAAGTGACCATGCAGCCAAAAAAAAGGGGGGCGGGGTGGTGGCAGGGTGACAGACAGACAGAGAGAAAGAATTCCTAAGCATTCTGGACTGAATTATGTTTTTTTGTTTATTTTTACCCCCACCCCCTATAAATGACATGGTTGCATAAAATAACTCATTTTTTTGCATGTTAAAAAAACACCCATCAAATAATATTTCCTGGCACACACACACACACAAAAGTCAAACTAAGCTGGTTTGCTATCCACACATATACTCTAAGAATTAATCATTCACTGGTATTCATTCTGTTTTCTTACATAATTAGCTGATATCTCTTGAAGGAATAAATAAAGATAGCTTATTATTTGAAATTTATTTCAGTGTTTTATTCACCTAAAAGGTATTTTCTTTAAATAATCTCTTTGAGTTAATAAAATATGTGATTTTAGTAATATCAGAGATAATTAATGTATTCATTGCTAAATTCATATTGACTCATCCTTACCATGGCAACTATATAGACTGAATTTTTTCATGAAAGAAAAAGTTATGTGAAGTTTGCTCAGCGTTCAATTGTTCTTTCGATGAATTTGTAGGGGAGAAAGTGGTTTCCCCGTCCTATTCCTCCGCTATCTTGGCTCCTCCTCGAAAGAAAAAGTTAGAATTCATTAAAATTAAACTTGTTCTACAAAGGTATTTGTGGAATGAATATACAAGACTCAGACTAGGGGAAATATTTGCAAAAAAAAAAAAAAAAAAAAAAAAACCAAGCGTTTGATAAAGACCCATATCAAAAAATACAAAAACTCTTAAAATTCAACAATAAGGTAAACAGCCTAATTTAATAAGTAGGCAATTGATCTGAACAGATCTCTCATCAAAGATGTAAAGGTGAGTAAACATATGAAAAAATATTTAACATAATTTGTCTTTAGCTATATTTGTTTCCTGTTACTGCTATAATAAATTGCTATAATAAACTTAGTGATATAATCCAACACAAATTTGTTCTTTTATAATTTGGAGGTTAGATGTCCAAAGTGGATTTCTTAAATTATTTTTGAAAATTGGAATATAGTTAACTTGCAATGTTGTGTTATATATGTTCTTTCTCAGATTCTTTTCCATTGTAAATTATGAATAAGACTGATTTTTAAATGTCAAGTTTTATTTCAGGACAAATGTTATCAACTAAAATTTTTCATTTACCCAAGTAAGTGCTTTTCAGTAACTTCAGCAGTTTAAAAAATCACACCCTTTAAGAACAGAGTTTCTTTAGAAAGAGAGAATTGCAATCCAAATTTGAAGCATAAAGTTCATGGTCAAATTCATAATCCTACATGAGGTCAAAATTTAAAAGACAACTGATTTTATGATGTGACTGATGACCTACCCCTGGAGATATTTAACACCCTGGAATTAAATACCAAGACACCACAGAGGTGTCACATATTACATATAGCAGACAATTGTGCTAAATTTATGAATTATATTGATTTGATTATTTTAAAGTGACTTTTTAATTTTGTTATTATATTCATTTTGAGACAAGTCAAACTGCAAAACCTTCTCCCTGTGAAAACTTACACAGAACAGAGTTTACCTCTTAATCTAGAACCTGTGTTTTTAATACAAACAAATAACATTTTTCTACATGGGTAAATAATTTAACTATTTAGAATTTACTTCCTTTGCTTTAGCTGCAAATAGCCTACCAAATCACATACATTTAATTATAGTTCATCCCCTTAATTGCTTTCTCTGCGTGCACATTTAACAACAGAAATGTTGCAGCACAGCATTTCCTAGAGTCTTACTGCAGAGAAACCCACATCCACAGGACATTAATATGTGTTCTAGGAAAAAAAGGAGAGATTTACATTTATATTTGGGAAATACTGAGTTAAAGAAATTTAAATAGGTTTATTTATTGTAGGAATTCTCTATTCTTTTTAACAGACTAATACACATTTTGAACTCCTAGTAAGAAAATATATACCACAAAAAATATTTGGCAATGAAATTCTTTTACCATAGGCACTTTCAAAGATAGTATTAATACTATTCTTATGAACACTTTTTGTGAAACACTGATGTAAGGAATAAAGAATATCTGACTAATTTATTTATTTAAAAATAAATATTGGAACATCTCTTACAAGTTTAGGTGATAAGACATAGTCTCTGTCCTCAAGAATTTAGAGTTCACTGACTGAGATCAACACATAAACTCTTAAAAGAATCATTGCAATAAAAACAATAATATTTTGAAATCTAGTGAAACTTACACAAAAGGAAAAAACAAAAGAAAGATGGGCTGAGTCTGATTGAGGCAGACAAAGAGAATTTCATATGATAGTTGATATGTTGGCTGACTCTCAAATAATTTGCCAGGGAAAAAAAAGTACATGTTTCATGTAGGCAAATATAAAATATTTTGCAAGATTCAGAACTACAGAGGACCTACAGCAATAGATATTTACAATATTATAAAATACTGATCCTTCTAGGTTCGGGAGTTTGGGATTAACAGATGCAAACTATTACATATAGGATGGATAAACAATGAGGTCCTACTGTATAGCACAGGGAATTCTATTCAATATCCTGTGACAAACCATAATGGAAAAAAGCAGGAAAAAGAATAGGTACATATTTAACTGAATCATTTTGCTGTATAGCATAAGTTAACACAATGTTAGAAATCAAAAATACTTCAATAGAATTCAAAAGAAAAACAGGAAGCACTCATCCTTCTAAATTCATTGTCTTTCTGCTTGGAAATTTAGTTACTCATATAGTCTACATAACATACTGCTTTATAACAAGTGTTTCTAAGAGAGAAAAAACAGAAAATGTTTGTAAGCTTGAAGCAAGTGATAGAAACTCAGCTTAAAGTAAGAACCAGATTATATGAACATGTAAAACAATTACCTCATAAAGATGGTGTAAAAATATAGATCTATGTGACAAAGGATATAGAACTCTAACAATTGCATAACTTCAGGTCAATTGCTCAGTCATGTGTGACTTTGTGATGCCATGGACTGCAGCACGTGAGGCTTCTCTGTCCATCACCAACACCCATAGCTTGTTCAAACTCATGTCCATCAAGCCAGTGATACCATCCAACCATCTCATCCTCTGTCGTCCCCTTCTCCTCCTGCCTTCAACCTTTCCCAGCATCAGAGTCTTTTCAAATGAGTCAGTTCTTCATATCAAGTGGCCAAAGTATTGGAGCTTCAGCTTCAGCATCACTCCTTTCAACGAATATTCAGGACTGATTTCCTTTAGGAAGGACTGGTTGGATCTCCTTGCAGTCCAAGGAACTCTCAAGAGTCTTCTCCAACACCACAGTTCAAAAGCATCAGTTCATCAGCGCTCAATTTTCTTTATAGTCCAAATCTCACACCCATACATGACTACTGGAAAACCACAGCTAAAACTAGAAGGACCTTTGTTGGCAAGGTAATGTCTCTGCTTTTTAATATGCTGTCTAGGTTGGTCTTAGCTTTTCTTGAGGAGCAAGTCTTTTAATTTCATGGCTGCAGTCACCATCTGCAGTGATTTTGGAGCCCCCCAAAATAAAGCGTGTCAGTGTTTCCATTGTTTCCCATCAATCTGCCATGAAGAGATGGGACTGGATGTCATGACCTTAGTTTTATGAATGTTGAATTTTAAGTTAGCTTTTTCACGCTCCTGTTTCACTTTCATCAAGAGGCTCTTTAGTTGCTATTCACTTTCTGCCATTGAGGTGGTATCATATGCATATGTGAGGGTACTGATAATTTTCCCAGAAATTTTGATTCCATTTTGTGCTTCATTCAGCCCCAGCATTTTGAATTATGTACTCTGCATCAGTTCAGTTCAGTTCAGTTCAGTCCAGTCCAGTTACTCAGTCATGTCCAACTCTTTGTGTCCCCATGAACTGCAGCATGCCAGGTTTCTCTGTCCGTCACCAAGTCCCAGAATCTACTCAAACTCATGTCCATTGAGTGAGTGATGCCGTCCAACCATCTCATCCTCTGTCATCCCCTTCTCCCCCCACCTCCAAGCTTTCCCAGCCTCAGGGCCTTTTCAAATGAGTCAGTTCTTCACATCACAAAGTATTGGAATTTCAGCTTCAGCATCAGTACTTCCAATGAATATTCAGGACTCATTTCCTTTAGGATGGAGAGGTTGGGTCTCCTTGCAGTCCAAGGGACTCTCAAGAGTCATCTCCAACACCTCAGTTCAAGAGCATCAATTCTTCAGTGCTCAGCTTTCTTTATAGTCCAACTCTCACCCCTATACAAAACTACTGGAAAAACCGTAGCTAAAACTAGATGGACCTTTGTTGGTAAAGTAATGTCTCTGCTTTTTAATATGTTGTCTAGGTTGGTCATAGCTTTTCTTCTAGGAGCAAGTCTTTTAATTTCATGGCTGCAGTCACCATCTGCAGTGATTTTGGAGCCCCCCAAAATAAAGCGTGTCAGTGTTTCCATTGTTTCCCATCAATCTGCCATGAAGAGATGGGACTGGATGTCATGGCCTTAGTTTTATGAATGTTGAATTTTAAGTCAGCTTTTTCCCGCTCCTGTTTCACTTTCATCAAGAGGCTCTTTAGTTGCTATTCACTTTCTGCCATTGAGGTGGTATCATCTGCATATGTGAGGGTACTGATAATTTTCCCAGCAATCTTGATTCCAGCTTGTGCTTCATACAGCCCAGAGTTTCTCATGATGTACTCTGCATATATATTAAATAAGCAAGGTGACAATATACAGCCTTGACGTACTCCTTTCCTTATTTGGAACCAGTCTATTGTTCCATGTCCATTTCTAACTGTTGCTTTTTGACCTGTATATAGATTTCTCAGGAGGTAGGTCAGGTGGCCTGGTATTCCCATCTCTTTCAGAATTTTCCACAGTTTGTTGTGATCCACACAGTGAAAGGCTTTGGCACAGTCAATAAAGCAGAAGTAGATGTTTTAGTGGAACTCTCTTGGTTTTTCAATGATCCAATGGATTTTGGCAATCTGATTTCTGCTTCTGCCATTTCTAAATCCAGCTTGAACATCTGGAAGTTCACAGTTCACCTGCTGTTGAAGCCTCTATTTGAGAATTTTGATCATTATTCTGATAGTGTCTGAGATGAGTGCAAGTGTGTAGTAGTTTGAACATTCTTTGGCATTGTTTTTCTTTGGGGTTGGAATGAAAACTGATCTCTTCCAGTCCTGTGTCCACTGTTGAGTTTTCCAAATTTGCTGGCATAATGAGCACAACACTTTAACTGCATCATCTTCTAGCATTTGAAATAGCTCAACTGGAATTTCATTACTTCCACTAGTTTTGTTCGTAGTGATGCTTTCTAAGGCCCACTTGACTTTGCATTCCAGGATGTCTGGCTCTAGGTGAGTGGTCACACCATTGTGGTTATCAGAGTCATTAAGATCTTTTTGATATAGTTCTTCTGTGTATTCTTGCCACCTCTTCTTAATATTTTCTGCTTCTGTTAGGTCAATACCATTTCTGTCCTTTATTGAGCCCATCTTTGCATGAAATGTTATCTTGGTGTCTCTAATTTTCTTGAAGAGATCCCTAGTCTTTCCCATTCTATTGTTTTCCTCTATTTCTTTGCACTGATCACTGAGGAAGGCTTTCTTATCTCTGCTTGCTATTCTTTGGAACTCTGGATTCAGATGGATATATCTTTCCTTTTCTCCTTTGCCTTTAGCTTCTCTTTTTTCCTCAGCTATTTGTAAGGTCTTCTCAGACAACCATTTTGCTTTTTTTGTTTCTTTTTCTTGGGGGTGGTCTTGATCACCTCCTCATGTACAATGTCACAAACCTCTGTCCACAGTTCTTCAGCACTCTGCCTATCAAATCTTATCCCTTGAATCTATTTCTCACTTCCACTGTGTAATCATAAGGGATTTTATTTAGGTCTAGTGCTTTTCCCTTCTTTTTCAATTTAAGCCTGAATTTTGTAATAAGGAGTTCATGATCTGAACTTTGTTCCAGTCTTGTTTTTGCTGACTGTATAGAGCTTCTTCATCTTTGGCTGCAAAGAATATAATCAATCTGATTTCAGTATTAACCATCTGGTGATGTCCATGTGTAAGATCATCTCTTGTGTTGTTGAAAGAGGGTGTTTGCTATGACCTGGTAACTGTTAGTGATTTTTCTTACTACATGGGTAAGGACAAGATACCCAAATTTAATATTTTATGTGATGATAGGAAGATTTTTAGAATATCGGTCTCCAAACTTATAAAAACCATGCACTCATTCATATTTTGTAGCATGATTATAATATATTGTATATTTTTGTTGCTGTTGTTCTGTTGCCCAGTCATGTCTGACTCTTTGCAACTCCATGGATGGCAGCACCCGAGGCCTCCCTATCCTTCACCATCTACCTAAGTTTGCCCATATTCATGTCCATTGCATTGGTGATGCCATCCTCTGATGCCCTCTTCTTCTGCCTTCAAAACTCCCTAGCTTCAGGGACTTTTCCAATGAGTCAACTTTTTGCATCAGGTGACCATAATACTGAAGCTTCTGCTTTAGCATCAATCCTCCCAATAAGTAATCAGGATTGATTTCCCTTAAGATAGACTGGTTTGATCTGTTTGCTGTCCAGGGGACTTTCAGGAGTCTTCTCCAGCACCACAGTTCAGAAGCATCAATTCTTGGTGCTCTGCCTTCTATACAGTTCAGCTCTTACAACCATGCATGACCACTCGAGTATATGGACCTTTGTCAGCAAAGTAATGTCTCTAGTTTTCAACACGCTATCTAGGTTTGCCATCGCTTTCCTTACAAGAAGTATTTGTCCTCTGATTTCATAGCTGCAGTCACCATCTGCAGTGATTTTAGAGCCCAAAAAGAGGAAATCTGTCACCAGCTCTACCTTTTCCCCTTCTATTTGCCGTGAAGTAATGGTCAGATGCCGTGATCTTAGTTTTGTTAATACTTACTTTGAAGGCAGGTCTTTCACTCTCCTCCTTTACCCTCATTAAGAGGATCATTAGTTCCTCTTCACTTTCTGCCATTAGAGTGGTGTCATCTACGTATCTGAGGTTGTTAAAGTTTCTGCCACCTATCTTGATTCTAGCTTGTAACTCATCCAACCTGGCATTTCTCATGATGTGCTTAGGGTATAGGATAAACAAACGGGGTGATGGCAGGCAGCCCTGTTGCACTCCTTTCTCAATCTTGAACCAGCCAGCTGTTCCATACAAGGTTCTAACTGTTGCTTCTTAACCCGCATCCAGGTTTCTCAGGAGATGGGTAAGACGGTCTGGTGTTATCATCACTTTAAGAGCTTTCCACAGTCTGTTATGATCCACACAGTCAAACGCTTTAGTGTAGTCGATGAAACAGAGGTAGATGTTTTTCTGAAATTCCTTTGTTTTCTCTATGAGCCAGTGAATGTTGGCAACTTGATTTCTGGTTCCTCTTCCTTTTCTAAACCCAGCTTGGACATCTGGGAGTTCTTGGTTCGCATAAATGCTAGGCTTCAGCATGACCTTAGTAGCATGGAAAATGAATGCAATTGTCCGATATTCAGCACATTCATTAGTACTACTCTTCTTGGGAACTGGGTTGAGGATTGACTATTTCCAGTCCTGTGGCCGCTGCTGGGTCTTCCAAATTTGCTAACATACTGAATGCAACACCTTGATGGCATCATCCTTCAGGGTTTGCATAGCTCTACTGGAATTCTATTGCATCTACTAGCTTCATTAACAGCAGTGCTTTCTAAGGCCCACTTGACTTCACTCTCCAGAATGTCTGGCTCTGGGTGACTGACCACACCATCATAGTAATCTGGTTCATTAAGATCTTTGTTTTTACAGTTCTTCCATGTATTCTTTCCATCTCTTCTTGATCTCTTCACCTTTGGGTGTGTCCACCTTTGGGCAAAATTTTCCCTTGATATTTCCAATTTTCCTGAAGAGATCTCTATATTTAATAAATAAATTGCATATTTATTCATATATAAATGATACATATAAACCACTGGAATAGCAGACAATAAACATTATGCAGTACACAAAATACACATTTAAAAGGAGATAAAATGATAATTTAAAAGTTAACAGATATATAAATAAATGTATAAATTTGGAATAAAGTATATATTTGAATTAAATATTTTAATAAAGTTTTCATTTACTTTATCTGTTAATGGTAAAACCAATTTATCAATACTAATACTGGAGTGAGTGTAATGTAACTGAATTAATTTTATTACTTTTACACTCTGTTTAATAATGTGGGACAACAATAGAATGTTTGTACTGATTTCAAGTTTGTTCTTTTCAAGCTTGGTTTTGAAGCTGTCAGCTAGAAAAGATAATTCAAAATTATCTATAGATCTAAACTTTTTTATGGTAATAAGGTTATTAAATTTCCATCTTCTTAGATGTCAAGCAGTTTTCTTATTATCATTACTATTTTGAAGTTGTATCTGTATCTTTTGGTGATTATAACAAACTGGTTAAGTTCTCACTGAAAATCTTCATGAGAAATGTTTTAAAAGTACTTAATAAATACCTCTTTCCACAACTTTTTAAAATATATATGGGATGGACCTAGAGATAAACATACTACATGAAGTAAGTCAGAAAGAGAAACAAGCATCATAAGATATTGCTTATCTGTGGAATAAAAAAAATGATACAAATGGACATATTTATAAAACAGAAATAGAGTCACAGATGCGGCAAACAAACCTCTGGTTACTGAAGGGGAAAAAAGAAGTGGGATGAATTGGGAAATCAGGGTTGACACATACACACTGCTACATATAAAACAGATAACTCATAAGGACCTGCAGTACAGCACAGGGAACGCTGCTCTATTGGCCTCTATGGGACAAGAGTCTAAAAGAACCAGTTGCATACACAACTGATGCATTTCGCTGTGCGCCTGAAACTACAACAGCATTATAAATCAATAAGAGTATTTTAAAATACATATGTATATAATTTTACAGATAGTGCAAATTATTTTTAATTATAAAAAATCTTAGAATGGTTAAAAACATTTTCTAAAATGAATTTTCAAAATTCTCTCATTCTTTTTAAAAATATTATCTTTATCTTGAAGGTCACATGAAACGTGATCCTCACCACTCACTCCACACATACCTTAAACAACAGGTATTATCAAGTTATCGTTACAGAAAAGGTCAGCAAACTGAGAACACTTGTCTTTTTGTAGAAAACAAAACTGTAATTCAGTCTCATACATTTTTTTTTCTCTCTCCTCTCTCCTTACTGCTTGGAGGGATATATATATATTTAATTATGAAATATATCATATATGCCAAAGTAAATAAAAATGCACACATATAATTTAAAAATAATAAAAAGTATATATCCACATAGCCACTGTCAAAGTGAAAGAATAGAAAAGAACCTTATTTCTAGAAGTTAATCACTCACTTTATTAGCTCTCTTTCAAAGTCATTTATTATCCCCAATAGTTAGCAGCCATCATGCTGAATTCACTTGCTTTTCTCACAGTTTTTATATATATATAATATATATATATAATCTTGATAAACTATCTTGTTTCCCCTGTTTTTGACATTTATATAAATAGAATCATACTATATATTTTATTTGTGACTTCTTTCATGAAACAATATACTTTTTAGATTCTAATCTATTGCTGCATGTTGTAATCAATTTTCACTGCTCTTCAACGTTCCATGCATAAATATACCATGTCTTATTTGTTCATTTCATTAATCTGTTTACCTTGCTTCATTTCTTCTGCAGCCCACAAAACCATTTCTGTACTTTCCTAGAAAAAAATCAGCAGAGTTGTTACTAGTGTTCATTACTTGTTGGTCTCTATTAATCAAAATCCTGGCAACTAGTTTCTTTTTTTTTTTTCCACAATCCTTTCACAGCTCCTCTAGAATGCTTAAGCTTTTCTTGGATAAGTCAATTGACGAAGTTTATACTGCATATACTTAAAATTTTTATATCTATTTTCCTATTTTCTCATCAGACATATGAATTATACTGAATATGTTATTTCATCTCCTCACTTACCTCTCCCCAAATACTCTGGGAAATGTAACTCCCGTTTATGATCCCATCTTTGTTCCACATGGCTTTCTCAAATAAGACATTTTCATAACCTGATGCTGTTTCCTTGACTACAGTTGATTAGAACCAAGGAAGGGCCCAAGGTAAGCTCCTCACACATTAGCCTGTTGATTGATCTATAGATAAGCTTTGCCAAAATTTAACCAGCCGGGGCTCTTCTCTCTGCTTCTGGGTCCCAAAGAGTGGGGCCATTCTCTGTTCAGTGTGTGGATCTGTAAGAATTTAAGCTCCAGACCTGTTGGCAGCCATGTGTACCAGTGCGGCTGAGGCCTTTGGTCTCCAGAGGGAATCAGAAAAATGAAGCAATAAAGATAAAAGAAATGAAGTTGTGACACATGCTACAACATGGATGAACCTTGAAAACATTAGGCTCCTTGAAAGAAGCCAGATGCAAAAAGCCACATGTTACATGATCCCATCGATATGAAATGTCCAGAATAGGCAAATCCATAGGGACAGAACGTGGATTACTGGGTGACCAGGGCTGCAGGGAGGAAGAATGGGGAGACACTGCTAATAAGTATGGTGTTTTTTGGGGGATAATGAAAATATTTTGCAATTAGATGGTGGGGAAACTTGCAGAATCTTGTGCACTGTACACTCTAAAAGGATGAATTTTATGGTATACAAATTACATCCCAAGAAAACTGCTATTAAAAAATGAATGAGGGAGAGGTTTGAAAACAGATGGGAAGAAGATAAAGTTCTGGTAACAAACAAGTGACAAGTTTTAGGTATATTTAAGATGTAGGGGCTCTCCTGATTCAAGATTGTGCCACAAATTGCTCATAAAACAGTTGGTTTTCCTTCATCTCAAGTGAAAGCATCTTGCTTATATCATCTTTATTACCCTCATTTTGCATATGAGGAAACTGGACTCAGGATAGCCTAAAATAAAGGGGAACATACTTCACCCCATATCCTTATTTTAATTTATTTCTATTGCCCTCTTTACAAGTTTAAGCCTGTTGTAAATATATATTTTTCACATTTAGTATATCCACTAATTATTTAATTTAATTGCTTTTCCCACTTTCCAATGTAGGATTATTTTGTTCTTGGGGTGATTTTTTTTCCTTCATTCCTTTTTTTTTCTTCTGCATTCATCAATAATACTCCACCTATGTTCTGCACAAAAGGTGCATTTTCTTGAAACTACTTCTTTAGGCAAAGTTCAAAGAAAGACCCAAGTAACAGATGGCGATGGTGATTGGTTTAATGGGAATTAAAATAAGGATACTATGTAATGTTTCCACACCTCATGGAGCCATTGCATGAAGTAATGGAAATCAAAGGCTAGAGAGCCACAACCTTTCCTGTGTGCATGTCCCTTGAGGAGGCCTTTCCTCTCTCGCTCTGTAGACCAACTCCCTCTGTTCTCCAGTCCACAAAGAATACGTATCTCATTAATTCCAAAGATTATCCATTTCTTACCCTAAGCCAGGACTTCTCAACCTTCATACTATTAATATTTTGGGTTGGTCAATCCTTTTTTTTTTTTAATTGAGAAAAAATTGACATATAACATTGTATTTAGTTTCAAGTGTAAAACATAATGATTTAATATTTATATACATTGCAAAATGGTCACCACATATAGTTACATACATTATTTTATTCATTATGAGAACTTTTAAGATTTACTGTCTCAGAACTTGCAAATATGCAGCCCAATATTAACTATAGTCACCCTCTTGTATATTACATCCCATAGTGAAGTCGCTCAGTTGTGTCCAACTCTTTGTGACCCCATGGACTGTAGCCTACCAGGCTCTT
Source organism: Cervus canadensis (assembly GCF_019320065.1). Taxonomy (NCBI): domain Eukaryota; kingdom Metazoa; phylum Chordata; class Mammalia; order Artiodactyla; family Cervidae; genus Cervus; species Cervus canadensis. The sequence continues at coordinate 36,434,924 of NC_057413.1, forward strand.
CTGTCCATGAGGTTCTCCAGGCAAGAATCTCCAGGTTGCCATTTCCTTCTCCAGGAGATCTTCCCGGCCTAGGGATCCAACCCAGGTCTCCCACATTGTAGGCAGACGCTTTACCGTCTGAGCCACCAGAGAAGACATCCAAAAAGGACTTATGTATTTTACAATTAGTAACTTGTACCTTTTGACCCTCTTTACTTATTTTGTCCACCAATCTGTTCTCTGTATCTAAGAATTATTAACTGACATTTTTGTTTGCTTGTTTTACATTTCACAAATATGAGGTTATATGATATTTGTCTTTCTCTATCTCACTTATTTCACTCAGCTTAATACCCTCTAGGTTTATCCATGTTGTTGTTTGCAAATGCACAATTTCTTTCTTTTTATGATGAATAATATCCCTCTTTATATATATGTATGTGCCACATTTTCTTTATCCATTTATTGATGAATGGACACATAGGTTGTCCCAATATCTTGACTATTTTAAATAATGCTGCAATGAACATAGAATTGCATATTTTTTTTCAAGTTAGTGTCTTCATTTTCTACTCAGAAGCAGAACTGCTGAATCGTATGGTAGTTCTATTTTGATTTTTTGAGAAATCTTCATACTGCTTTCCATACTGACTTCACCAATTTCCATTCTCACCAACAGTGCACAAAGATTCCTTTTTCTCCACATCCTCATTGACATTTGCTGTTTGTTCTCATTTTGACGGTAGCCATTCTAAGAGTTGTGAGGCAATATTTCATTTCCTTTTCAAAATTAAGCAATTAATAATTTTTGGTTGCTCTGGGTCTTTGTTGCTGCACGTGGGCTTTCTCTAGCTGTGGCTAGCAGGGACTCCTCTCTAGTTGTGATGTGTGGGCTTTTCATTGTGGTGGCTTCTCTTGTTGCAGAGCATGGGCTCTAGAGCACAGGTTTCAATAGCTGTGGCACGTGGGGCCAGTTGCCCTGCAGCATGTGGAATCTTTCCAGACCAGGGGTGGAACCTGTATCCCCTGCATTGGCAGGCAAATTCCTAACCGCTGGACCATCAGGGAAGTCCAGTTTCATTGTGGTTTTGATTTGCATTTCTCTGATAACTAGTGATGTTGAGCACATTTTCATGCAATTATTGGTCATGCATACTTTTTTTTTTGGGAAAATGTGTATTTAGGTCCTGTGACTAAGTTTTAATTAGGTTGTTTTGTTTTTTTGCTATTCAATATAAGTTCTTTGCACATGTAGGACATTAGCCCCTTATCAGATGTATGATTTACAAATATTTTTTCCAATTCTGTAGATTGCCTTTTAATTTTGTTGATGGTTTCCTTTGCTCTGCAGTAGATTTTTAGTTTGTTAGAGTCTCTCTCATTTATTCTTGCTTTTGTTGTTGTTTTTTGTGTCAAATTAAGAAAAAAATCATTGCCAAGACCAGGGTCAATGAGCTTACCTCCTATGTTTTCTTCTAGGATTTTTATGGCTCCTGAAAACATTTTAATTAAAGACAGAATATTTATACCATTTTAAGGCCTGGTAGAAGAATATTTGTTATATAATTATGGTTCATCAATTATCATAAATAATTCTATATCTTAGAAGAATATGAAACCCTGTAAATTAAATTTAAAACAAAGAAACAAAGCAAACAGTTAATAAAAAGATAGGTAGAATTAAAAAGGCTTAATATCTGGGAAGCAGAAACCAAAATATAACTGTGGTCATCAAAATATTAACTGTGTTCATCTCTGGGTCATGGAATTACATATGAGACTTTCTTTGTACTTTTCTAATTGTTTTTACAAGCCATGTCTTGGATTTTAATCAACGTAAGGTCATTAACTTTGAGAAGCTAAATTAAAATATATTAATTTAATGAATTCTTTAGTAAAATGCCATTCATTTCTTTGGGAACATTTGCTTAGGTTAAGTGTTTGGCAATCTTGGGCTAGTTTCAAGTAAGGTGTGACCTCTGGATGGTCATTTCTCAAGTGAGGAAGTAGTGGGGATAAGCCCTAGTGAGCAATCAGAATCAAAACAATGGAGCTTCTGAAATACTGCAAATTTATTTAGTCTGTGTCTGTGTGACACTCGGAGTGAAGGCAGTCCTGGCAAATCAGACTGTCCAGGAGCCAAATTCAATAAAATATAAAAATCAGCCCCAAGAGGTTCTTGACAGTTATGAAATCTAACCTGAAATTTCCTTTATCGCCTTGTGTTTGACTATAGCCTAAGGAGATAGAAAAAAAAAAGTGTGGCTGGATAATGTATTTCTTTTGCAGAACAAGAAGAGTCTGTTAAGTGGTTTTTTTAAATGCTAGAATAGGCCTCACTATACCTATTTTTCTTTCTTATTCATTAATTTATAAAGAGAAAACTCTAGCCTTTTCATGCTATTCATGATCCATTGGGAGAAAAGGTTGAAAATATGCTTAGGAAAACCCACAATACATGTAAAATAGAGTCAGATCTCCTTACCATAGTCTCTAAGGCACCGTGAAAACTAGTGCCTGTAAGTTCTCTGAGCTCAGGTTATGCTGGGTTTTGATCTGTTCCTTAGACACATCACGCCCATTCCCCATAGGACTTTTGCCCTTGTCATTCATTATGCGTATTACGACAATTTCTAACTCCAGTTCTCTCATGACTGATTCTTTCTCCTCTCTGAGTCTTACATAAGGAGACACCAATTTCAGGGAGGTCTGCCTTGACCAGTACAGCACCCCGATCACCCACTGTTTCTCGGTTCTGTGGCTTGCTCCTTTCTTGATTTCCTGCCTGACTCTTCTCAGTGAATAGAGCTACCCTCTGAGCCCACTGAGTCACCTTCTGTCCTGTTCACACTTGTATCACCAATGTCTAGAACTGTGCCCAGCATGAAAGAGGCTCTAAAAAGTATTTCTTGAATAAAGGAATAATCTCTGAATAAATGACATATAAGGCTATTGACAATAAATATAAAATTTTGCATGGGATATTTTATTCATGTAGATTATTTTCCCTAAAAGCAATATTGATAATGACATGACAAAATAAGGAAACGAAGAAAAGTCAATTTAACTATAAAAATTAATTTCATAGGTTACCACATCTTAAGTAATTTTCTTCTGATTTAAACTTTTGGCATTGTCTTCTGAATATTAATTTCTATTAAAAAGAAGTTATTGAAATCTATATCAAAATAGTATGTGTGTATTGTTTTAGTTTTCATCTTCTACAACAGTTTGATTTGTACAGATGGGGGATTTCCTTTTTGCATTTTGGCCACATTCAACCCTGATTTGTTATTGTTTGAAATTCTGAGAATGTTTTACACACGTTTACAAAAGAGAAACATTTGGCCTCTGATAAACGAATGCCGAGCATGATATAAACGCTCGGGGAAGATGCTTCAGAATCCCAGCAGGAGACCCACACATCTGTCTCCAGCTGTGCCGCTACTCAGAACCAAAATGACTAATCCTGCTCTGGCCACAGCCAGTAATTATTTTTACTGTTGATCTGAAGATCAAAGGTTATTCCCAGGAAGTAAGGCTAGGGCGTTGGACTTTGCTATCTAACGACAGTGGAGATTTATGACGCTATGGTGGGGCTCACGGCTTGCACTTAACCTGGCGCTAATGCATATGGATGACAGCAGAAATGTAAACAGCCTTGATGTGATATTCATTATAATTGGCTCAAAGTAAATGAATCTACTGGTCTTGAATCATCTTTGCCCTTTTGCCTGGCCTCGCATCCTGACCCCAAATGTTAGGAAAATTTACAGCAATCGCATCCCACTTTTAAAAGAAAATATGTAAGTAACTCTCTGAATCCTTGCTCCTATTCAAAACTTTTTTTGACCTTCTCTTCATTAAGATCATTTTACATCGAAAAGTCTTACTTTCAATGACTTACACAGGTGAGAACAGTCTAATCATCCTTATAAATTCCTGAGAAATCCTTAAAATGTAAGTGTTCAGTATTATTTTTACATCAAGCAGAGCATTATTTCTTGCAGTCAGTTTGCAGCATGATGTACTCTCTATTTTCATTGTTCTCTGATATTGAGCCAGACCATTCTGCAGGGGATGCTTCAATAAGAAATCATAAAATTTTTTTATCAAGGACCTGCTCTATTGGGGCCACATTTATAAACATACATATACTATGTCATGCATATTTTCAAGATATACATACGTCTTTAAAAGTTATTTTAATCTTATCATATGTTATACATAAGAGAAAATCATTTATGGTTAAGAATAAACATTAAAATTGTAAGAGTATATACATTGTATGTATACAGCAAACGCCTCCGTTTTTGAAATTTTAACTTTATTGATTTACAGTGTTGTGCTAATTTCAGGTGCAACAAGCTCCTCTTTAGTAGGAACGTTAGAGACTATATACACATTGAAAAGAACATACTGATTTGGGCACATACCATACTTAGTAGGGATTTTTTTATTTTGCTACATTGCCTTAATGCATTAATATTTTGATTAGTCATCCCTGAAGAAACAGATGATTTATTGACCCCATAGTTTCATGGAGTCTTATTTAAAAATAACTGTCACACAGTAGTAAATATATTAAGGATGTTCTCTATATTTAACTGTCCCAGAAATGATGCCAATAGCATTTAGTTTTCTTTAAAGCTCTCTCTTTGAAATAAAGCAGCCCCAACTTAACACTAATCTTGATGTTCATAAAACACCCAGGATAACAACCTGTACAGCAGGTATTTCTCAGCACTGTAGCTGGCTAGAACTGTCACCTACTTGATGTTATTAAAGTTACAAAAAAGTCTAAAGCCCTCTCTACTCTATTAGTATTTTATCCATTTGCTTGCTTTATGCTTTAAACTAAAAAGTCACTTATCAATGAAAGAGCAGCTAATTCTCTGAGTTCACCATTTCAGCGATCACATTTGCTCTAAGAAAAGGCTGAGATTTAGAGAGCTACAATGATTTCTAGCTACATTGGAGGTGGTTTTTTTTTTTTTGGCAAAATGATACCAGCTAAATGAACAAATAACTATTTATTTGTCAAGAGTTGCTGGCATTTAGGTATATTTCTTATTGTTCTTCTTTGAATTTTCTTTCTTTCTTTCCTTCCTTTCTTTTATGCAGAGGATGTTGAAAATCAATTAAACACTTGTTAACATTATGGACTTTCAATTGCTGTGAAAGTTTGGCATGGTCTCATGATATCTTTCTCATTCTGCTCATTGGCAGTAAAGTTATTGAAGACCCCAGAGTTACAATCAGTGATGTAAAATTTAATGAGTAGCCTTTATATGAATTGAAGAAAGGGAAAACCATCAGGCCATTCAGGTATGACCTAAATCAAATCCCTTAAGATTATTCAGTGAAAGTGACGAACAGGTTCAAGGGATTATATCTGAGAGACAGAGTGCCCAAAGAATTATGGAATGAAGTTCCTAACATTACACAGGAGGCGGTGACCAAAACCATCCCAAAGATGAAGAAATGCAAGAAGGCAAAATGGTTGTCTGAGGAGGCCTTACAAACAATGGAAGAAGAAGAGAAGCAAAAGGTAAAGGAGAATGGCAAAGATATACCAAATGGACGCAGAGTTCCAAAGAATAGCAATGAGGTATAAAAAGCTTTCTTAAGTGAACAATGCAAAGAAATAGAGGAAAACAATAAAACTGGAAAGATAAGAGATCTCTTCAAGAAAATTAGAGATACCAAGGGAATATTTCATGCAAAGATGGGCACAATAAAGGACAGAAACAGCAAAGACCTAAAAGAAGCAGAATATATATCGAAGTGGTGGCAAGTATACATCAGTTCAGTTCAGTTCAGTCACTCAGTCGTGTCAGAATCTTTGCGACCCCATGAATCACAGCACGCCAGGTCTCCGTGTCCATCACCAACTCCCTGAGTTGACTCAAACTCATGTCCATTGAGTCGGTGATGCCATCTGGCCATCTCATCCTCTGTCGTCCCCTTCTCCTCCTGGCCCCAATCCCTCCCGGCATCAGGGTCTTTTCCATTGAGTCAACTCTTAACATGAGGTGGCCAAAGTATTGGAGTTTCAGCTTCAGCATCAGTCCTTCCAATGAACACCCAGGACTCATCTCCTTTAGGATGGACTGGTTGGATCTCCTTGCAGTCCAAGGGACTCTCAAGAGTCTTCTCCAACACCATAGTTCAAAAGCATCAATTTTCCGGCGCTCAGCTTTCTTCACAGTCCAAATCTCACATCCATACATGACCACTGGAAAAACCATAGCCTTGACTAGATGGACCTTTGTTGGCAAAGTAATGTCTCTGCTTTTTAATATGCTATCTAGGTTGGTCATAATTTCCTTCCAAGGAGTAAGTGTCTTTTAATTTCATGGCTGCAATCACCATCTGCAGTGATTTTGGAGCCTCAAAAAATAAACTCTGACACTGTTTCCACTGTTTCCCCATCTATTTGCCATGAAGTGATGGGACCAGATGCCATGATCTCAGTTTTCCGAATGTTGAGCTTTAAGCCAGCTTTTTCACTCTCCTCTTTCACTTTCATCAAGAGGCTTTTTAGTTCCTCTTCACTTTCTGCCATAAGGGTGGTGTCATCTGCACATCTGAGGTTATTGGTATTTCTCCCGGCAATCTTGATTCCAGCTTGTGCTTCTTCCAGCCCAGCGTTTCTCATGATGTACTCTGCATACAAGTTAAATAAGCAGGGTGACAATATACAGCCTTGACATACTCTTTTTCCTATTTGGAACCGTCTGTTGTTCCATGTCCAATTCTAACTGTTGCTTCCTGACCTGCACACAGGTTTCTCAAGAAGTGGGTCAGGTGGTCTGCTATTCCCATCTCTTTCAGAATTTTCCACAGTTTATTGTGATCCACACAAAGGCTTATGCATAGTCCATAAAGCAGAAATAGATGTTTTTCTGGCACTCTCTTGCTTTTTTGATGATCCATCAGATGTTGGCAATTTGATCTCTGGTTCCTCTGCCTTTTCTAAAACCAGCTTGAACATCTGGAAGTTCATGGTTCACGTATTGCTGAAGCCTGGCTTGGAGAATTTTGAGTATTACTTTACTAGCATGTGAGATGAGTGCAATTGTGTGGTAGTTTAAGCATTCTTTGGCATTGCGTTTCTTTGGGATTGGAATGAAAACTGACCTTTTCTAGGCCTGTTGCCACTGCTGAGTTTTCCCAATTTGCTGGCCTATTGAGTGCAGCACTTTCACAGCATCATCTTTTAGGATTTGAAACAACCCCACTGGAATTCCATCACCTCCACTAGCTTTGTTCGTAGTGATGCTTTCTAAGGCCCACCTGACTTCACATTCCAGGATGTTTGGCTCTAGGTGAGTGCTCACACCATCATGACTATCTGGGTCATGAAGATCTTTTTTGTACAGTTCTTCTGTGTATTCTTGCCATCTCTTCTTAATATCTTCTGTTTCTGTTAGGTCCCTACCATTTCTGTCCTTTATTGAGCTCATCTTTGCATGAATTATTCCCTTGGTATCTCTAATTTTCTTGAAGAGATCTGTAGTCTTTCCTATTCTATTGTTTTCCTCTATTTCTTTGCATTGATCACTGAGGAAGGCTTTCTCATCTTTCCTTGCTATTCTTTGGAACTCTGCATTCAAATGGGAATATCTTTCCTTTTCTCCTTTGCTTTCATAGAACTATACAAAAAAGGCCTTAATGACTTGGATAACCACAATGGTGTGATCACTCACCTAAAGCCAGACATCCTGAAGTGTGAAGTCAAGAGGGCCTTAGGAAGCATTACTACAAACAAAGCTAGTGTAGGTGATGGAATTCTAGCTGAGCTATTTCAAATCCTAAAAGATGATGCTGTGAAAGTGCTGTACTCAGTATGCCAGCAAATCTGGAAAACTCAGCAGTGGCTACAGGACTGGAAAAGATCAGTTTTCATTCCAATCCTAAGGAAGGGCAATGCCAAAGAATGTTCAAACTACCATATACTTCTGCTCAGTTCACATGCCAGCAAGGTAATACTCAAAATCTTCAAGCCAGGCTTCAACAGTACATGAACTGAGAACTTCTAGAGGTACAAACTGGATTTAGAAAAGGCAGAGGAACCAGAAATCAAATTGCCAACATCTGTTGGATCATAGAAAAAGCAAGAGAATTCCAGAAAGACATCTACTTCTACTTCATTGACTATGCTAAAACTTTTTATTGTGTGGATCACAACAAACTGTGGAAAATTCGTAAAGAGATGGATATGCTAGACCACCTTACCTGCCTCCTGAGAAACCTGTATGCAGGTCAAGAAGCAACAGTTAGAACTGGACATGGAATAATGAACTGGTTCAAAATTTGGAAAAGAGTACATCAAGGTATATATTGTCAGACTCTTATTTAACTTATATGCAGAGTACATCATGCAAAATGCTGGGCTGGATGAAGCACAAGCTGGAATCAAGATTGCCAGGAGGAATATCAAAAACCTCAGACCTGCAGATAATACTGCCCTAATGACAGAAAGTGAAGAGGAACTAAAGAGCTTCCTGATGAGGGTGAAAGAGGAGAGTGAAAAAGCTGACTTAACACTCAGCATTCAAAAAACTAAGATCATGGCATCTGGTCCAATCACTTCTTGGCAAATAGATGGGGAAAAAGTGGAAACAGTGGCATATTTTCTTTTCTTGGTCTCCAAAATCACTGCAGATGGTGGCTGCAGCCATGAAATTAAAAGACGCTTGCTCCTTGGAAGAGAAGCTATGACCAACCTAGACAGTGTATTAAAAAGCAGAGACATCTGCTTTTTAAAGCCAACAAAGGTCCGTATAGTCAAACCTCTGGTTTTTCTCGTAGCCATGTACAGATGTGAGAGTTGGACCAAAAAGAAGCCTGAGTGCTGAAGAACTGAATTTTTCAAACTGTGGTGCTAGAGAAGAGTCTTGCGATTCCCTTGGACAGCAAGGAGATCAAACTAGTCAATCCTAAAGGAAATCAACCTTGAATATTCATTGGATAGACTGATGCTGAAGCTGAAGCCAACACTTTGGTCCCCTGATGCAAGAGCTGACTCATCGGAAAAGACCTTGATATTGAGAAAGATTGAAGGAAGGAGGTGAAAAGGATGGCAGAGGATGAGATGGTTGGATGGCATCATTGACTCAATGGACATGAGTTTGTGCAAACTCTGGGAGATAGTGAAAGACAGGGAAGCCTGGCATGCTGCAGTCCACAGGACTGCAAAGAGTTGGGCACAACTTAGTAGATGAACTCTGAAGGATCTGTAGCTGAGGTCTCAAATACAAATTTAGTTTGGAATTTGCCTATCAGTCTGTTGATTATGGTTAATTGCTATTGTGTGATAGACACAGTGCTAGACATTTAATATCATATGCCCTTCACTACCTGCAAGTGAAAGTGGGCATATTGTCCTTGTTTACAGATAAATGAATTGAGACCCTGCCCCAAATGATAAGAACAGTATCTGCTCTGATTCAAAATAAATCTGATACAATATGGTCTCTGGCAAAGTCAAAATGATGATTTCAATGCTGACTTCTACAGTTACATGGGATTAGAAAATCTAGTCTACTCTTCAGCAAATCTTTAGCAGTTTCTTTGTTTTGATACAATTACTGTTTTGTGATTATGAGCATTCCATGAAGGCTAAAAATTCCGTGGGTGGCTAGAAATTTTTCCTCCAGTCATTAGAATATAAAATTTATTTATATAAGCTTCCACATGAATTTCATCTTCTTGGGAGTGATAGTCTTTTATTTTAATAAAAGTTTTGTGTAGCCCTTATAGAAATTGCATACAACAAGTGCTCAATAAATTCAACAAATATTGAATTTTTTCACAAATTTATATAGCAAATATCAATTCAGGTTGACTTGAGAAAGAGGTCAAGGCAACTAAAGAACCACTTGAATATTTTCACAAACTATTTGTAACTGTTGACAGAAAATGAGTATATATGGGCACAAGAGTCTACTGTTCATTCTGTTATTCACAAATTTATATCACTCTTCTAAGGACTTTTCTCCATGAGGATGTCTTTGATTTTATTAAGTCCAGTGAGATGTGGAATCTTTTGAAAAAGGGTATAAGTATACTGCTTGATAAAATTTTTGTGTAGATGATAACAACAGGGGATCTTGCATTTAAGTAGAGGTAAGGAAGGGAATAAAACAATGCTTATTGTGGAACTCATTGTCATGTGTAATGACTTGTTAAGCAGTGATATAAAGCATATATAGGATATAAAGCATTCTTTATATCCTAAAGAAATAAGGACAGTGTGGGGAAATTAACAAGATGGGGCTGGTCAGGCCCTCTTGCCCCATGTTGTGTAAACAATGACTTTGCAAGGTTATGTAGCAGCTGAGATTACTTGCAGCACTGCACATGTACCTCACCAGGTACTTGCTTGGCCCCGGGCTACTTTTGTTCTGTAAGTATATATAAGCTTTACCTGGAAAGCCCTGAGAAGTTGTGTGGTTATGTTGTGTTATGTTATGTCTGCTACTACGGCTGCTGGGCCAGCCAGGAGAGAATAAACCCATCTGCAGTTCCTACAGCTCCTCGCATTTTCTTCCAGCCTCTTAGCTCCTTCCTTGTCTACCATAGGTTCAGGGAACAGTGAACAGTGTGTACATGAGATAACAGTGAGACACTTGGTGCTGTGAGCAGGGTCAGCAATATAATTGGGGTAATCAGCAGGATACCCAGCAGGTAGAGGAATGCGAGGCTCCACTGGATGGAGGAGACCAGTGACCACCATAGAGCATGTGGTCAGTGTGGCCGCGAGCCTCTCAGCATGAGCTCCAGTGGAAGACTGGGAGGTGATGGACAGTTCACCAGATAGCATTGAAAAAGCAGTGAAGGCCTTGAGTTCCTATTTGCTGAATAAGGTGGTACGGACTGCAGCTGGCACTGTGGGGTGGGTTTTCCTGACTGCCCTGAAGGCAAATATTGATAGCACTCTCTGTGATGCCACACCGGTGTGCAATGTGCAGAGACACTTGGAAGAACTAGAGCAGCATATATTGGTGTTAGAGCAAGAACCCCGTGGCCCTGAAGAATCCATCATCTCTGACAGTGAGGTGGTAAGTGATGGTGATGATGAACGTTATGAGACCGTGGGTCCCCGCTTGGCAGCGAGGCCCGTTGTGCAGCAGAAAGTGAAGTGTGAGCAGCCTAAGGCCAAGGAGGGAGAGCATGCTCAAGGGACCCCAGTGTGAGTTCATGATATATCAACCATATACTCAGGCGGAGTTGGTTGACTCAGGTATGCGATTTTGGCAAAAGCAAGGGGAACCTTTGGCAGCATGGCTCTTGTGACTTTGGGACACGGCGGTGGACAGTAGCCTATATGTTGGGGACGAACTAGAACGGTTGGCATCCACAACCACTCGCCGCTTGTTGGGACAAAGTTTGCAGAACACCAGGTGACTGATGCAAGAGGCACCTGACCAAACGCACACACTCACGGAATGGGTTAACGCTGCCGTCCACACGGCGCGGTCAAACGCGGGAGAGCTCCCAGATCCTGTGCGTAACCGGCGCACCTATGCCGCGCTGACCCACGTGGTGAGAGAGCTGGGCACGAAGCAGTCAGCATTTAAGCCAAACACCCGAGGTCCGGGTGACGAGCGCTGCTGCCGGAGGCGCTGAAGACGCTCTCTGGGCCGCCGCCCGTCTGCCTCCGGATCGCTGGCTGTTGTGCTTGCGGCCTGTGTGCGCCGCCCCGTCTATGAGGGGACCTCTGCGGGGGCTAGCTCGACAGAAAGAGGGGGACGGCAGCAGGCAAAGGGTACTGTAAGCCTGAAGACCCCGAAGGGGGCCTGAGATGGTAAAGCCTCCATTCGAGCGATGAGAATGCAAATGCGGGCTGATTTTCTGGCCATGGGAGTTAGCAGCAATAAAACTGACACACAGCCCAGGGCTCTGTGCCTAGAGCGATGGAGGCAACTGAGATCAGAGCAAGTTTACTAAGTGTGGGAAGCACCCACAGCAAGAGATACGGGCCATTCAGTTAACAGATTGCATGACACCCAAGGATGTTATTTTGGAGGATGCCCTTCTCCATTTTGAATAGGGCGCAAACCAAGGTGCCCTCCTGAAGAGCCCAAGCAGGAACTGGAGGCCCCCCTGTAGAACTTGCAACTCATTGGTCACCAGCGAATGTACAGAGAGTAATGGCCCAGGTTGACACTGGTGCTGAATACAGCCTTGTTTATGCCAAGTCCGAGCCGTTTCCTGGTCTCAGGGCATACACGGATGGCCGTAGCAGCCAAATGATTAAGATTTAGGCTGTATCCTGTGATGCAGATTTAGTAGAAGAGTGTTCAGTAAAGGCTGTGGTTTTTCCAGTGGTCATGTATGGATGTGAGAGTCGGACTATAAGGAAAGCTGAGCGCAGAAGAATTGATGCTTTTGAACTGTGGTGTTGGAGAAGACTCTTGAGAGTCCCTTGGACTGCAAGGAGATCCAACCAGTCAATCCTAAAGGAGATCAGTCCTGGGTGTTCACTGGAAGGACTGATGTTGAAGCTGAAACTCCAATACTTTGGCCACCTCATGCAAAGAGCTGACTCATTTGAAAAGACCCTGACGCTGGGAAAGATTGAGGGCAGGACGAGAAGGGGACGACAGAGGATGAGATGGTTGGATGGCATCATCGACTCAATGGACATGGGTTTGAGTGGACTCTGGAAGTTGGTGATGGACAGGGAGCCCTGGCGTGCTACGGTTCATGGGGTCACAAAGAGTTGGACACGACTGAGAGACTGAACTGAACTGAACTGAACTGTATAGTAAAGACTGTGTCCTTTGATTTTCTTGCAGATTTAGAACAATAGGAAAGAATTTGGAATTATGTGGGTGGGCTATAAATGCCACCAAAAAAAAATCCCATCTTTGAAGGGATGGCCTGGTGCCTGTGGGGGGTTTTGTGGGTCCTTAATAAAATCTCCACAGGGGTGAGATTGCCCCTGTAGAGGCTTTCCTGCAGTTTCACAAGGACAGACAGTGGACTGGACTTGGCCATAGATGATAAAGGCACTCTCCACGTGGTGGATGGCTCTTCTAGCCCCATAAGGGCAAGGACTGCAACAGGAGTTCCAGGTGATTCCTGGCATTAGGTCTTGCTGTGTACCAGGGATGTAACTGTTTGTTGTTGTAGCTACTGTTGTTGTGGGGTGTGGGTTCAAGCGGCGGTACTGTATACTAGGAGGATGCCGCAGAGGTTAGAACCTGCATAATCTGTGGGACAACAGACCCTGAAGGGGTGGAATGTGGGAAAATTAACAAGATGGCACCAGTCCGGCTCTCTCGCCCCAGGCTCCCACACCCTCTCTTCCCATGTTCTGTAAACAATGACTTTGCATGGTTATGTAAGAGCTGAGCTCAATTATAGCTCTGCACATGCGCATCACGAGTGGCTTGCTTGGCCACCGGCTACTTTTGTTCCATAGGTGTATGTAAGCTTCACCTGGAAAAGCCCTGCAGAGTTATGTGATTATGTTGTGTCATGTTATGTCTGGTGCTTCGGCTCCTATGCCAGCCAGGAGATAATGAACCCATCTGCAGTTCCTGTGGCTCCTCGTGTTTTCTTCCAGCCTCTTAACTTGCTCCTTGCCTACCATGGGTTCAGCGAACAGTGAGCATAGTGAGAAAACAGCAAGGCAATTGGCGCTGTGAACAGGATCAGCAATACAGACAGCTCATCTCACGTCCTCCTGCCACATACACGCACGCGCACACACACACTCACGAGTCCACGAAGCTCCTTACCCAAAGGCATATACACCACAAATTTTCCCAGGGACAAATTTGTTTGAGCTGATTAACTACTCTTGGAGTGCAGCTATATTCTCCTTTTCCATTCAAAAGCCATAAAGCGTTCACTAGTTACTGACTGGCAGGCATTGTGCCAAATCAGGGGGCCCCAGAGCAAACTACATGTGGCTCTTAAAGAGCTCATGGCTCCAAAAGGAGACTGGATAGTAAAAGACTATTCCATGAAGACACTATTTAAAAATGCTATGAGAGATAATGATTGGAGCATTTAACAGGGGCATCTTAATTCAGAATCATCATTAAAGGATGATGCATTTATGCTGGGTTTTGAACCTGATTAATTAGGTGTTTATAACTGCAGTGTTCCTTTGAGTGACCTCAGCAGGTAGTGGAACTTTCTTGAATGGAAATTTTAGTTAGAGGAGGATGAATGCTTTTAGAATATGAAATGCTTCCCCAGAGCACCTCTTTTATCTCCACACCAGCTTCCTGGACCTGGAAAACATCTCTTCTGCTAAACGATATGAGCCTCATCACCGGTTGCTTGAGATCCACTTTGCCCCTTACTGGTTTTCCACACCACAGTCAAGTAATAATCTGGCATGTTTGTTTAAGTACTTTCTTGATTCAAAAACTTTCAGGGATGCCCCCAGTGTCTTTAAGAGAAAACGCCTTCAGATAGCTGACACCTCCCCATGGTCGCTCCCTTCCTGCCTCTGCAGCCCTTCTGGCTCCACGGTCTGGTCAGTTTCTGCGGTTGGCAGACCTGCCCTTTGAACGTACTGTATTTATCCATCCAGCAGATGGCTGGATCCAAGCCCCTCTGCCATCTACCAGCTGTCTCTCTGTGGGCAAGTTGCCTAACTTCCCTGTACTTTAGCTTCCTGTCTGTATAAAGAGGATAACAATCTCCCCATGTACATCATAGTGTGAGGATTATACTAGTAAAAACGTAGATAGGAACATGATAGCAACTAAATGCTTTAAACTGTTATCATTTATTGAGAGCCTATGATATGCAGGAAACTCTGTGAGACATTTTGTATATTCTATACATTGTTACATTTAACCTTGATTCCAGCCTTTCTTTCTTTACTTAGCTCTATTAATGCCCAAATTTCCTATATACTGCATCCCTCCAAAGTGGAGGAAATCATGCCAAAAAAACAAGACAAAGCAAAAGCTCATGAAAATCAAGTGAGTCCTCAGACACTAGACAAAAAGTTTACTCAACATTTTCACAATTTAAATGTCTAAATTTAAAAAAAAAAATGTCTAAATTACATATATGGTCCAAAGGTAGATAAAATCAAAGTGTTTATTTTCTTTAAAATTTTTCAGGGGTGAATTTTGCATTTTCATTAAATTAAAAATATATACTGAAATAATGTTGATTTACAGTGTGTTAAATTTTTGCTGTACAGCCAAGTGACTCAGTTCATATTTATATTTGTTTATATATATATGTATTTGTTGTTTATATATGTGTTTATATATATATATATGTATCAGTCCTGTCCGATTCTTTGTAACCCCACGGATTGCAGCACACCAGGCTTCCCTGTCCTTTACTATCTCATGGAGTTTACTCAAACTCACATCCATTGAGTCAATAATGCCATATATACATATGTATATACATACTTTTTAATATTCTTTTCCATTGTGATTTATCACAGGATATTGGATATAGTTCCCTGTACTACACAGTAGGATGTTATTGTTTTCAAAGGTTTTTAATATCACAGGCTTCCAGATCCAAAAGTCATCAGGCCTGTATTGGCAATGGTTCCTGGCAAATTTAAAGAACGTTTTCATATAATTGTCAGCATTTCCTTCCAGAAGTTTGTTAAGTACTATTCAGATGTATAGTCCACTATTATCCCCAAATTTCATTCTACGAAGTTTATTCAGACCTCCTCCTGAATAATATTAACCTACATTTCTGAAAAAATAAGCATAGTTCCCTGATTAAGTATCAGGAAATTTGAAAGATACTATCCTGTTTTTAATTTTAAAAAAAGGATCTAGTTACAAACCAATCCACCTACTAAAAATTGCCCTGGGGCTTATGTGCCCTCATGAGTCTAAGTTGAACACTTTTTAGAGAAGTGCGCTTGTACCTGAGACGAACCATGAGAAAAGTTACATAACTCAGCATTCACTTCAAAGGTAGCTTCAAAGCCATTTAATCACGAGATTAAAGTCATCCTTAAGAAATCAGCATGTGTGTCAATTCACAATCTTTTAATCATTTTGTGTGTGTGTGTGTGTAATTGTGAAGTGATCTTGACAACTACCTACAGGGTTCTAGGAAACAAAGCGCACGCATGCCCAGTCCATCTTGGTGCCTCTCTTTCTTCCTGTTTCAGCTCCAAGGATGCCAGTGATGCACATGCCTCCGTCACTCAAGGCTGAAGTGGGTGTGGTGACTGGGAACACTTCCTCTCTCTTTTCTCCCATTTGCCTCACATCTCCTGTGACCCACCCCCGGCCCCATCTGTCTGTCTGTCTTGCTTACCTCTACAACATTTTTTTACTGGCCTCAAGAAAATGAGTGAGGTAAGCCAGAAAGAAAAACACCAATACAGTATACCAACGCATATATATAGAATTTAGAAAGATGATAACAATAACCCTATATGCAAGACAGAAAAAGAATCACAGATGTATAGAACAGACTTTTGGACTCTGTGGGAGAAGGCGAGGGTGGGATGATCTGATAGAATAGCATTGAAACATGTATACTATCAATTGTGAAGCAGATCACCAGCCCAGGTTGGATGCATGAGACAAGTGCTCAGGGCTGGTGCACTGGGATGACCCAGAGGGATGGGATGGGGAGGGAGGTGGGAGGTGGATTCAGGATGGGGAACACATTAAATCCATGGCTGATTCATATCAATATATGGTAAAAACCACTACAATATTGTAAAGTAATTAGCCTCCAACTAATATAAATAAATGAAAAAATAAAATAAAGGAAGAAAACACTTCTCCTCACTGACTTCATGGGTAGAAGACATGGATCAAATTGTTTAAAAATACAGAATTTTCAAAATAAAGAGCATGAATTTGGCTCCATCATTGCTGTTGAATAGAATGGTGCTCTATGAGGCTTAACATTAAGGCAACACTGTGGAGATTTGGAAAGGGCCAGTGGAAAGGGCTTATGAATGTGGCCTTATATATAAATTTCCCACGAGCCCTTGAAAGGTGGCACTTTACAAAAGGAAAAAGTTAGAAAAAGTTAGTTTTTCCCTCTCTTTTTTTTTTTTAACCAAAAAGCTTCTTCTTGCTAAAAGAAGATGTGTTATCTACATGTTATGTTTTCAACTCCTTTGAATGTGGTAGTCAGTGGCTTTTCTATGATACAACTTCATAAATTCTACATAAGATACATAAATACAACATTTAAAATTGAAAACAAAAAGTGTGGAGAAAGTTCTTTTCTATTATTGCTTTTACAATAAGAAAAAAAATCTGTCTCTTGTTCTGTGAGTTTTTTACTACCGTCTCACTCAGGTAATCATTTCAAAGTTTCTAGAGTATAACACTAGCTCTGCTTTTCTTTTTTTATCCTCTCTTCTTTTAAAAAATCTAACCTGAGTGCCTGTTCTTAAACAAATGGAGAATATTTCAAATTAAAAAAATAACACCATGTTGGATTTTATTTATTTATATGGAAAGGAGTTACATGGATCCGTACTATAAAAAAACTTAAAGAATGTGAAGTTTTAAAAGAACTCCTCTGTCCATGGGATTTCCCCAAGAAGAATACTGCAGGGATTAAGCATTTCTTAATTAGGACATTACCATCTCCTTCTTCAGGGAATCTGTTGGACCCAGGGATTGAACCCAGGTCATCTGCCCTGCAGGTGGTTTCCTAGACTGCAGGCAAGTTATTTACCAACTGAGCCAAGAGGGAAGACAAACACATTATTTAATGGATCAAACCCCTAGTAATCAGGAGTAATACTGCTGAAGTGAAGAGAAAATACTAGGTCATATGAAAGACGATTCTGAATTTTCTTAGGATAAGCCAAGCCAAGCTGTAACAAGAAAAGATGAGAATGTTGACTGTATATGGTTGCTTCTAAAATAAGTAATCTGTGAGTTTCTCATTTTATGAATAAGGATTCCTATTGCCTTCTAATATATTTTCACAAGGTCTTTTAGATTTGTGAAACTGCAAAAATAATTTTAAAAACTAGAATTAGGGATAAGTATTAATATCAGGATGGAACTGTAGAGAAAGGACTCTATCAAGGCAAGGGAAGTAGATAACAGCCAAATGAAAGAAGGGAAGAATTGAAATGTTCCCACTTTAGGAAAAAAGGGCTTCCATAAGGAATGAATATGATCCAGCAAAAAGCAGCATTTCCATGTCCTGTGAATCTTTCAGGGTTTAATAATTGATCCTAATTATCTTTACATCAAATTCCTTTCACTGAGCTAGATAAAAGACTGATTTGAAATCATTCAGTCAGTTCAGTTCAGTTCAGTCGCTCAGTCATGTCCGACTCTTTGCAACCCCATGACTTTCAGCAGGCCAGGCCTCCCTGTCCATCACCAACTCCCGAAGTCCACCCAAACTCATGTCCATCGAGTCGGTGATGCCGTCCAGCCATCTCATCCTCTGTCGTCCCCTTCTCCTTCTGCCCCCAATCCCTCCCAGCATCAGGGTCTTTTCCAACGAGTGAACTCTTTGCATCAGATGGCCAAAGTACTGGAGTTTCAGCTTCAACATCAGCCCTTCCAATGAACACCCAGGACTCATCTCCTTTAGGATGGACTGGTTGGATCTCCTTGCAGTCCAAGGGACTCTCAAGAGTCTTCTCCAACACCATAGTTCAAAAGCATCAATTCTTTAGCACTCAGCTTTCTTCACAGTCCAACTCTCTCATCCATACATGACCACTGGAAAAACCATAGCCTTGACTAGATGGACCTTAGTTGACAAAGTAATGTCTCTGCTTTTTAATATGCTGTCTAGGTTGGTCATTACTTTCCTTCCAAGGAGTAAGTGTCTTTTAATTTCATGGCTGCAATCACCATCTGGAGTGATTTTGAAGCCCCAAAAAATAAAGTCTGACACTGTTTCCACTGTCTCCCCATCTATTTCCCATGAAATGATGGGACCAGATGCCATGATCTTAGTTTTCTGAATATTAAGCTTTAAGCCAACTTTTTCACTCTCCTCTTTCACTTTCATCAAGAGGCTTTTTTAGTTCCTCTTCACTTTCTGCCATAAAGGTGGTGTCATCTGCATATCTGAGGTTATTGATATTTCTCCTAGCAATCTTGATTCCAGCTTGTGCTTCATCCAGCCCAGAGTTTCTCATGATGTACTCTGCATATAAGTTAAATAAGCAGGGTGACAATATACAGCCTTGACGTACTCCTTTTCCTATTTGGAACCAGTCTGTTGTTCCATGTCCAGTTCTAACTGTTGCTTCCTGACCTGCATACAGGTTTCTCAAGAGGCAGGTCAGGTGTTCTGGTATTCCCATCTCTTTCAGAATTTTCCACAGTTTATTGTGATCCACATAGTCAAAGGCTTTGGCATAATCAATAAAGCAGAAATAGATGTTTTTCTGGAACTCTCTTGCTTTTTCGATGATCCAGTGGATGTTGGCAATTTGATCTCTGGTTCCTCTGCCTTTTCTAAAACCAGCTTGAACATCTGGAAGTTCACGGTTCATGTATTGCTGAAGGCTGGCTTGGAGAATTGTGAGCATTACTTTACTAGCGTGTGAGATGAGTGCAATTGTGCAGTAGTTTGAGCATTCTTTGGGATTGCCTTTCTTTGGGATTGGAATGAAAACTGACCTGTAACAGTCCTGTGGCCACTGCTGAGTTTTCCCAATTTGCTGGCCTATTGAGTGCAGCACTTTCACAGCATTATATTTCAGGATTTGAGATAGCTCAACTGGAATTCCATCACCTCCACTAGCTTTGTTCATAGTGATGTTTTCTAAGGCCCACTTGACTTCACATTCCAGGATGTCTGGCTCTAGGTGAGTGATCACACCATTGTGATTATCTGAGTCATGAAGATCTTTTTTGTACTGTTCTTCTGGTGACCAAAATCATCCCTAAGCAAAAAAAAAAAAAAAATGCAACATGGCCTAGTGGTTGTCTGAGGAGGCCTAACAAATAGCTGAGAAAGAAGAGATGTGAAACACAAAGGAGAAAGGGAAAGATATACCCAAGTGAATGCAGAGTTCCAGAGCATACCAAGGAGAGATAAGAAAGCCTTCTTAAGTGACCAGTGCTAACAAATAGAGGAAAACAATAGAATGGGAAAGACGAGAGGTCTCTTCAAGATAACCACAGATACCAAGGGAACATTTCATGCAAAGGTGGACACAATAAAGGACAAAAATGGCAAGGACCTAACAGAAGCAGAAGGTATTAAGGAGAGGTAACAAGAATACACAGAATAACCGTCCCAAAAAAGGTCTTAATGACCCAGATAACCACGATGGTGTGATCACTCACCTAGAGCCAGACATCCTGGAGTGTGAAGTCAAGTGGGTTTTAGGAAACGTCACCGCGAAGAAAGCTAGTGAAGGTGATGGAATTCCAGCTGAGCTATTTCAAATCCTAAAAGATGATGCTACTAAAGTGCTATACTCAATAGGCTAGCAAATTTGGAAAACTCAGCAATGGCCACAGGGCTGGAAAAGATCAGTTTTCATTTCAATGCCAAAGAATGTTCAAACTACCATACACTTGTGCTCATTTCAGATACCACCAAGGTAATGCTCAAAATCCTTCAAGCTAGATTTCAACAGTATGTGAACCAAGAACTTCCAGATGTACAAGTTGGATTTAGAAAAGTCAGAGGAACCAGAGATCAAATAGCCAACATTAAGCATATTTCTGCTTTATTGACTATGCCAAAGCCTTTGACTGTGTGGATCACAACAAACTGGAAAATTCTTAAAGAGATGGGAATGTTGGACCACTTTACTTGCCTCTTGAGAAATCTGTATGCAGGTCAAGAAGCAACAGAATCAGACCTGGAACAATAGACTGGCTCCCAATTGCGAAAGGAATACATCATGGCTGTATGTTGTCACCCTGCTTATTTAACTCATATTCAGAGAACATCCTGTGGATTTTCAAACTGGAAGATTCACAAGCTGGAATCAAGATTGCTGGGAGAAATATAAACTATCTCAGATATGCAGATGATACCACTCCAATGGCAGAAAGTGAAGAGGAACTAAAGAACCTCTTGGTGAGGGTGAAAGAGGAAAGTGAAAAAGCTGGCATCTGCTTCCATCACTTCACAGCAAATAGATGAAGAAAAAATGGAAACAGTGGCAGATTTTATTTTCTTGGGCTCCAGAATCACTATGGAGAGTGTCTGCAGCCACGAAATTAAAAGAGTTTTTCTCCTTGGAAGAAAAGCTATGAGAAACATAGACAGTGTATTAAAAAGCCAAAACATCACTTTGCCAACAGAGGTCCATATAGTCAAAGCTAGGCTTCTCTGGTAGCTTAGATGGTAAAGGGTCTGCCTGCAGTGCGGGAGACCAGTGTTCGATCCCTGGATTGTGAAGATACCCTGGAGAAGGAAATGGCAACCCATTCCAGTGTTCTTGTCTGGAAAATCCCATGGACAGAGGAACCTGGCCAGTTACAGTCCATGGGGTAGCAAAGAGACGAACATGACTGAATGACTAATATTAGCTAACTAATGGTTTTTCCAGTAGTCATGTACAGATGTGAGAGTTGGACTATAAAGAAGGCTGCATGCCAAAGAATTGATGCTTTTGAATTGTGTTGCTGGAGAAGACTATTGAAAGTCCCTTGAACAACAAGGAGAAAAAAACCAGTCAATCCTAGATGAAATCAACAAGGAGATCAAACCAGGCAATCCTAGAGGAAATCAACCCTGAATATTCACTGGAAAGACTGTTGTTGAAACTGAAGCTCCAATACTTTGGCCACTTGTTGTGAAGAGAGGATTCACTGGGAAGAAAAGAAAAAAAACCCTGATGCTGGAAAAGATTGAGGGCAGGAGGAGAAGGTGGCAACAGAGGATGAGATTGTTGGATGACATGGCTGGCTTAATAGACATGAGTTGGAGCAAACTCTGGGAGACAGTGAAGGACAGGGAAGCCTGTGTGCTGCAGTCCATGGGGTCACAAAGAATCAGACAGGATTTTGCAACTGAACAACAAGGAACAACCAACTTTGCGAGGTCACAATCAATGTGTGTATTGGAAACACCACCAATACAGTGTACATCTTAATTTTTAGAGACTTAAAACAACACAAATTTACTATCTTACCGGTCCATAGGTTACAAGTTCAACAAGGGTCTCCCTAAGCTAAAATTAAGGTGTTGTCGGCAAGGCTACATTTCTTTTTAGAGGCCTTAGATGCAAAGAACAGACTCATTTGAAAAGTCCCTGATGCTGGGAAAGATTGAAGGCAGGAGGAGAAGAGGATGAGATGGTTGAATGGCATTACCAACTCAATGGACATGAGTTTCAGTAATCTCCAGGAGTTGGTGATGGACAAGGAGGCCTGGCGTGCTGCAGTTCATGGGGTCGCAAAGAGTCGGACACGACTGAGAGACTGAACTGAACTGAAGTGAAAGTGAAGTCGCTCAGTTGTGTCCGACTCTGCGACCCCACGGACTGTAGCCCACCAGGCTCCTCCATCCATGGAATTTTCCAGGCAAGAATACTGGAGTGGGTTGCCATGTCCTTCTCCAGGGGATCTTCCTGACCCAGAGTTCGAACCCGGGTCTCCCTCATTGCAGGCAGACGCTTTACCGCCTGAGCCACCAGGGAAGCTGAAGGGAGATTCAGTTTCCTTGATCATTCAGGATGTTAACAGAAGTCAGGTCCTTACAGCTTCAGGACTGCAGTCCTGATTTCCACGTTGGCCATTTGTAGCTTCTAAAGGACACCTGCATTCCTTGGCTGTGATTCCCATCCCTTCTCTTTTTTTAAAGCATTTTTAAAATCGAAGTATAGTTAATTTACAACATTGTGTTAGTTTCAGGAGTACAGCAAAGTCATTCAGTTATTTCTCAGATTCTTTTCCATTATAGGTTATAACATGATATTGAATATAGTTCTCAGTGCTATATAATAGATTGTTTTATATATATATAGGTTATTATATAATACATATTATATATTATTATATATTAATATTATATTATATATAATTATATCATATCATATTATATTTATATATTATATTATATTATTTATATGATATATTATATATAATAGGTTGTTATATAAAATAGATCTATTTTATATAGTCTGCAGTCTGCATCTGTCAGCCCCAAACTCCTAATTTATGTCTTCTTGTTAAGCATTGCCCTCTTTAGAAGCTGTCCTTTAAGTCATAAAAACCTCTGAGAAATCTGTGATGAGGAGAGGGTGCTGGAGGACACAGGTGATCCTGAGGCGTGACTTGCTCTGAAGGAGACCATGTTAGGTCCATTCACTTGCCTGGAGGCTTGGACAAGCACCCCCCTGCCTCTTGGTGTGGGAAACCTGGAGGGATTTCTGAGTCTGACTGGGTGTTAGATTTGATTATTATGCCTCCACAGTAGGAGGTGTACATCGATGCATCCCTGAATTGCAATTTTAAAAAAGCCAATGTCCACTAGACAGAATGTTTATCAATTTATTGTTTCTGGACTTCCTTGGCTGTCTAGTGGCTAAGACTTCACACTCCCAATGCTGGAGGCCTGGGTCCTGGGACTAGATCCCACATGCTGCAACTAAGAGTTCTCATATTAAAACTAAAGATCCTTCACGCCACAGTGAAGATTAAAGATCCTGGATGCCACAACTGGGACCCAGCACAGCCAAATAAATAAATAAGCATGTTCAGTTTAGTTCAGTCACTCAGTTGTGTCCGACTCTTTGAAACCCCATGGACTGCAGCACACCAGGCTTCCTTGTCCATCACCAACTCCTGGAGCCCGCTGAAACTCACGTCCTTTGAGTCAGTGATGCCATCAAACCATCTCATCTTCTGTTGTCCCCTTCTCCTTCTGCTTCAAACTTTTCCATCACCAGGGTCTTTTCTAATGAGTCAGTTCTTCACATCAGGTGAAACTTTATTAATTTCAATAGACACAAGATTAAAGAGTAGAATACATTTGGGGATTAGAAGATACTTTGGAACTATCCAGGCTAAGGAAACTTTTAGTATTATTAGGAAGAAAGATATTTATAAAGGAAATACTCAAAGCTTCATAGCTTTTCACCTGGGTAATAATAAACAGACAGTGGTGGTGACTTGGTACTAAATCAATAGTTGAAATGGAAAACAAAAGAAAAAATAGCTCAAGTTCCAGAGTTTGGCTGTTTGAGCTTGTGAAATGGCCTAATACCACATAGGTGTGAAAACCAATACTCTCATTACAATTTATGTGGAAAGAAAGGTTCTCAGTGAGCTAATTTTACTCAGTAATAGACCACAGTTCCTCAATGTTTATTGTCAATCATCCATCCATTTTGTCCCGTCACCACTTGAGATTTACAGATGGCAGGAATAATTGCAGTATTTCGTGCTCTGGCACTTTTATCTTTACATCTTTTAATATAATTGCAGTTTCTTTTCTTTTTCTTTTTTTTGAAACCAGGAAGCTTCCTCTATTGTATCTTGCAGGAAAGAGGGGAAGTCTTCTTTTGGCTTAATTTCTTCTTATAAAGCTTCCTCTTTGCCATATAATCATTTTCAAATAATTTCAACTGTGCTTTTTTAATGCAGATTTAAATCAAGAAATAGAGACCAAATGCTTTTTTTTAATTTCACACATTTGAAGATTGAAAGGTAAGCGTATTTTTGGCTGGACTCACCTCCCTAAATTCTGAGTCTTCTTATGTTTTAGGGAATGGAAAAGAAACTTGTGTTGGCATTCTACTTGGTGTCATTTGGATCCTCGATTTTCTGGCTTCAGTTTACATGCTAAGGATTTGGCATAGTGAGGCCAAGACCATTATAAATATACCCCTGGCTTCTGAAATACTGGGAGCATTATGCTCATAATGCAAGAAAGCTTAAAAACGTTGTTTTCATTATAATTGGAGCCTCTGTAACAATCCTACAGACGTACTGTTTATATCTGGATTTATTTTTCTCAATATTTCTTTGTAAAAGCTTTACAATTTTATTTTGTAAATGGCTTTAAAAAATGGTTAAAATGAAATCAAGATGTGTGGATGCCAGAAAGATGTGTAGGCCATGAAAAATATGATGACTTAAAGAGTTGATTTTGTCCCTACATCATCTAGGCTTACCACTTACACTATTCACACACATTGGAAACCTGCCATCTTTCTACTTTGCAGTAGGAAGAACTGGCCCAGAAGCTTCCTCTTTATATATTTATGTGGGTGGGAAAGGAAATCTTCTGGAAAAGTTACTTTGGTAAAATTATTGTCATTTCTGTGCAACTGAATCTCAGTACCCATAGAAAAGTTTAAATTGTTTTATAAGTTGATTTATTTTAAACTGAATTGAGCTAATAATTTGACTATCCACGTGGGCAGACTCAGGAACAAATACTCAGGTGGAACAGGTTGTAGTTATGATGGAGATAAGAATTACATTTGTACTGAAGTGTGCTATTTAAAAACAGAAGGAACCCTTTACATGACTGTTAAACACAAATTAAGACATAATTTTTAGGGAAAATCATTGAAAATTATTTGTGATAACTATCACATTAATATCTGTAGCTTGGCTTTCTGGCCCTAATTTCAGATTTGAAGTTTTTAACCTAAACAACTGGAAGAATGGGCTTGTCTGAGGAGGAACATCATAGATCATTAGGTGTATAAGGTTTAAATTCAATAACATTCTCAGTAAAAATAGGAATCGGGACCTGTCAGCATTTCTGTGGTATTTATAGCCAGAAGACTGGCTGAGATCATCCAGGGAGTCGATGCAGATGAAGAAGAGAAGATGACAAATGAGCCCTGCGATTTTGCACTGCAGTGTCTGGGGACGAGGGGAGGAAAAATGAATGGGGCTGAGAAGGAAGAGTAAGTAGGTGAATCAGGAGGTAAATGAAGAAATTGTGACATCCTGGAAGACATGTGAAAAAGTGCATTAAATGAGATTAAAGAGTTGAAGCTGAATCTGGTTTCTGTACCCTGGCACCGAGTTAAATCTTACAGACAGAGTTTTGGGTGAATTAAAAAAAACTTTATTGCTTTGCCAAGCAAAGCGGACCACAACAGGCTAAGGCCCTCAAAGCTGTGTCCCACCCTGGAGTGGATAGTGAGGAAACGTATAATAAGAATTCAAAGAGGGCATGACCAGCTCATGGATGCTTTTCTGATTGGTTGGTGTTGAGGTATTTGGGAGTTAGCATCATCAACCTGGTTCCAATCAATATGGGGTCTAAGTGCTTGTGGACAGCATACAGTTAGCTTTCCCCACGTGGTGAGGGTTTCAGCATCTGCAGACCAGCTTAAAGATACTGCTGTGTGTGTCCTTTGAGGGGGAATCAGGACCCTGCCCCAAGGCTGCACTACTGTTTTTTGCCTACTCCTCCTTTGTTTTAGCATCCCCTCCCTTTCCTGATTACAGCTGCTTGAACTTGCTTGTTGGAACTCAGGGAAGGTCAAGGAGGCTGAATGAAGCTTACTTTCTGTAATCAAGAAGTAGGGGACACAGGAAGACTTTTGTGAACAGGAGCCCCACAGGATCCTGCTTCGTATTTAAGGTACTGAGAAGTCAATTAAGATGAAGACCTATAACTGAGCACTGAATTTACTGTGGAAGTTATCGTTACCCTTAGTGAACAAAAAGAAAGTCATGTCCAACTCTTTGTGACCCCAGAGACTATAGAGTCCATGGAATTCTCCAGGCCAGAATACTGGAGTGGGTAGCCTTTCCCTTCTCCAGTGGATGTCCCCAACCCAGGAATCAAACCCAGGTCTCCCGCATTGTGGGCATATTCTTTACCAGCTGAGCCACAAGGGAAGCCCAAGAATACTGGAGTGGGTAGCCTATCCTTTCAGTGGATTTGTCTGACCCAGGAATTGAACCCGGGTCTTCTGCATTACATACAGATTCTTTACCAGAATATTTAGAGAAGCCTAATGGACAAAGGATTAGGGCAAATATTTGTTTAGAGTGGGTTAAGAAGAACTGAAGGGGGAGGCAAGTGTAGACACCTCCATTCTTAACTGTTCCTCTTATCTATGCCATTGTCTCATGGCCAAATTTCTTGAGACAGGAGCTGGAGTTACCCTTTTAAAATGGAAGTCAGATGTGGTCACTCTCTACTACAGACTCCCCTCTTTAATGGAGAACAAGAGGAGGCATCTTCACCTGGCTCCTCCCGTCCCTCTCTCCCCCTGGTTCCCTCCCTTCCAGCCATCCAGGTGTCCTGCCTACACATCAAACTTCAGCCCTTTTGTTCTCATTCTGCTTTTTCTTCCATAGAGATGCTCTTATTCCAAATATCCAAAACCTTCAGTCTTTCCATGAATATCATTTCAATGAGGCTTTTTGGGTGATTCTATTGAAAATCATACTCTCCTCTGTCATCTCCCACACTGACATTCACTTTGGGACTTCAACTTTTGTCCTAGGCACTAGCTAACGTTTTACATATTTATCATCTTTATTCTTTGCTTCTCTCTCCACCAAGTCAGCTCCAGAAGGGCAGGAATTAAATGCATTTTGGGTCCTAGTGTATACCCTGTACTTAAGAACACCACTCTTCGCCAATGGAAATGCAATAAATATTTGCTGAAAAAGTAAATGAGAGACACGCTACTCATCTCTGTATAAAATAAAACAAATCTCTGTTGTAGTTTTCCCATAGCAAAGATAAACACCAGCAAATAACATCACCGTCTACTTCCAAGTCATTAGGTGAAACATGTATGACTATCCTAAATGGTGATAAATATAAGTAATAATTGATGAACTTATTACAGAATACCTGTGTTTTGAAGCAAATTCAAATGTAAAATAAAGAAAAGATAAAGGTACCTTGACATAAACATATATGAAACTAAAAAATGGTATTTTTTGAAAATATTTATCAAAAGTGAAAAGATATTGAAACAGAAGACCTTTGATGATTATCTTTGCTTTTATGAAATTAATAAACTAGACTGTTTGTTGTTCTTTTTTCACTATGCTTTGTCCAACTCTTTTGTGACTCCTTGGACTGTAGCCTGCTAGGCTCCTTTGTCCCAGGCAAGCATACTGGAGTGTGCTGCTATTTCTTTCTCCAGGGTTCTTCCTAACCTAGGGATCAAAGCCATGTCTCTTGTGTTGGTAGGAAGATTCTTCACCACTGAGTCACTCAGTTCAGTTAAGTACAGATGCACAGTCGTGGCCAACTATTTGCGGCCCCATGAATCGCATTACGCCAGGCTTCCCTGTCCATCACCGACTCCCGGAGTTTACTCAAACTCAGCTCCATCGAGTCGGTGATGCCATCCAGCCATCTCATCCTCTGTCGCCCCCTTCTCCTCCTGCCCCCAATCTTTCCCAGCATCAGGGTCTTTCCAATGAGTCAACTCTTCACATGAGGTGGCCAAAGTACTGGAGTTTCAGCTTCAACATCAGTCCTTCCAGTGAACACCCAGGACTCATCTCCTTTAGGATCAGTTGGATCTGGTTGTATCTCCTTGCAGTCCAAGGGACTCTCAAGAGTCTTTTCCAACACCACAGTTCAAAAGCATCAATTTTTTGGCGCTCAGCTTTCTTCACAGTCCAACTCTCACATCCATACATGACCACTGGAAAAACCATAGCCTTGACTAGACAGACCTTTGTTGGCAAAGTAATGTCTCTGCTTTTTAATATGCTATCTAGGTTGGTCATAACTTTCCTTCCAAGGAGTAAGCATCTTTTAATTTCATGGCTGCAATCACCATCTGCTGGCAAAGTAATGTCTCTGCTTTTTAATATGCTATCTAGGTTGGTCATAACTTTCCTTCCAAGGAGTAAGCATCTTTTAATTTCATGGCTGCAATCACCATCTGCGGTGATTTTGGAGCCCAAAAAAGTAAAAGTCTGACACTGCTTCCACTGTTTCCCCATCTATTTCCCATGAAATGATGGGACCAGATGCCATGATCTTAGTTTTCTGAATGTTGAGCTTTAAGCCAACGTTTTCACTCTCCTCTTTCACTTTCATCAAGAGGCTTCTTAGTTCCTCTTCACTTTCTGCCATAAAGGTGGTGTCATCTGCATATCTGAGGTTATTGATATTTCTCCCAGCAATCTTGATTCCAGCTTGTGCCTCATCCAGCCCAGCGTTTCTCATGATGTACTCTGCATAGAAGTTGAATAAGCAGGGTGACAATATACAGCCTTGACGTACTCCTTCTCCTATTTGGAACCAGTCTGTTGTTTAATGTCCAGTTCTAACTGTTGCTTCCTGACCTGCATACAGGTTTCTCAAGAGGCAGGTCAGGTGTTCTGGTATTCCCGTCTCTTTCAGAATTTTCCACAGTTTCTTGTGATCCACACAGTCAAAGGCTTATGCATAGTCAATAAAGTAGAAATAGATGTTTTTTTTCTGGCACTCTCTTGCTTTTTCGATGATCCAGTGGATGTTGGCAATTGGATCTCTGGTTCCTCTGACTTTTCTAAAATCAGCTTGAACATCTGGAAGTTCACGGTTCACGTATTGCTGAAGCCTGGCTTGGAGAATTTTGAGCATTACTTTACTAGCGTGTGAGATGAGTGCAGTTGTGCAGTAGTTTGAGCATTCTTTGGGATTGCTTTTCTTTGGGATTGGAATGAAAACTGACCTTTTCCAGTCCTGTGGTCACTGCTGAGCTTTCCCAATTTGCTGGCCTATTGAGTGCAGCACTTTCACAGCATCATCTTTCAGGACTTGAAATAGCTCAACTGGAATTTCATCTCCTCCACTGGCTTTGTTTGTAGTGATGTTTTCTAAGGCTCACCTGACTTCACATTCCAGGATGTCTGGCTCTAGGTGGGTGACCACACCATCATTATTATCTGGGTTGTGAAGATCTTTTTTGTACACTAGCGAAACCCAAACTAAACTATTAGGAAGAAGCATTTTTTTGCAGACCACACTCAGGTACATTTTCTTAGACTAAAAATGATCTGAAATGTTTTTTCAATCATGAGTTCTGCTCTCATAAAGAAGTGTTA
This sequence comes from Cervus canadensis, assembly GCF_019320065.1. NCBI lineage: Eukaryota > Metazoa > Chordata > Mammalia > Artiodactyla > Cervidae > Cervus > Cervus canadensis. Next base: position 36,464,824 of record NC_057413.1, read on the forward strand.
TTGAATGGTATTACAATATATAAAACAGAAAAAAGAATTAGATTCCAGGAAATATAAAGATGTCTGTACATCAATAAGAAACAGCAAAAAAAAAAAAAGGAAGCTAATAGAGAAGTGAGTGTAGAATATTATAGCCAGAATGGTTAATAAACTATTGACAAAATTCTCAATTGCCCTAGAATTCAGAAAAATGCTTATTAAATGGTAATGCAGTAGTATTTTATATACAGATTGACACACATTTAAAGTCTGAAAATGCCAAATATTGGTTCAGTTAAGGAAGAAAACTCTGTCAGAAGGAAAGTAACTGATACAATCAATTTGACAGTTTCTACAAAAGGTAAAATATATATATATACATATATATATATATCACATGATTCAGCTTTTCTACATAAGTAAAGCACAGTGACCACATCTTAAAACTCCAGTTAAGTTGACTTGATTACAATCTTAGGGATACAGGAATGGAATATGTTTGGGACCAGAAAGCTAAAATTTAATGAGCTATGTTTGTAGCCTGGTTGGAGGCTTCTGAATGAAGAGTTGATAAATGATCAGCACGGAGGATAGAAATGGGGAGCATAAAGGTAAAAAAAAAAAATGTATTAATGTACCTGCAGTACTTCCTCTGAAAGAAGACAGGGGGTCAGTTGGGATGAATTGCTGGCATCAGTGGGCTAATGTTTGCCTCTATTGCAGAGTTTTAAAATCTTGGCTTTCAGAAAGATAAAGACCAATACAGTATACTAACACATATGTATGGAATTTTAAAAGATGGTAATGATAACCCTATATGCAAAACAGAAAAAGACACAGATGTACAGAACAGACTTTTGGACTCTGTGGGAGAAGGTGAGGGTGGGATGTTCTGAGAGAATAGCATTGAAACATGTATACTATCAATTGCGAAGCAGATTGCCAGTCCAGGTTTGATGCATGAGACAAGTGCTCAGGGCTGGTGCAATGGGAGGACCCAGAGGGATGGGATGGGGAGGGAGGCAGGAGGGGGGATCGGGATGGGGAATACATGTAAATCCATGGCTGATTCATGTCAATGTATGGCAAAAACCACTACAATATTGTAAAATAATTAGCCTCCAACTAATAAAAATAAATGGAAAAAAAAGTAAAATCTTGGCTTTTTGCATTTTGGGGCTGAATCATAGGCAGGAATAGGGGGGTGTATCTTATGCAATGTAGGATGCTTAGCTGCATTCCTGGTCTCACCTTACTAGATGCCAGGAGTAGTCCTCAGCTGTGAGAATTAAAGATGTCTTCAGGCTTAGGTGATGGCCCAGGAAGGTAGAAGAATTAGACTCCTCAAATTTGATGAATTTAATTCATCAAATGCCTTGAAACTTTCATTTGACATGAAGGTAGTTGTCCTGATTCCATCAACTGGCATTCCTACTTGAGGTTGATATTGTTCTTTCTGAACCTTGTACTCAGTAACAAAAATTCAGTTTCTTGACTTTCTAAACTGAGGACCTGAACATTGAAATGGTAAAACACACCCACATATGGTCACTCTTTCAAAGTCTGCCTATATGGCTGGCTGGTCTCCAGGATAACGATGTCATGGTTCTTTTAACTGCAACAATAGACAGTAAGATTTTGATATACTCAGTTCCCTCTAGGAATATATAATAAAGAAATAGGAAGAAATTAGGACAAAGGTTTATGCACTGAGAATTCATAGCTCCATAATAGCCATTATATTAATCTCTTTCTACCAATTTGATTCAAATGATAAAAAAAACTCCACTTAATCTACATAGAAAAGCCAAAAGCAAATGAAATAAATAAAAACAAAAGTTTGAGTAACATATTTGTATATTTAATACAGTTGCAGGGAGGGCAAATGAGGAGCTGAAGTTATGTAGCTGGATCTAGAAACCCAAATGATGTCAACACACCCTTGTTCTAACTTTGTCATCCTTGCTTCTCATAAATTAGAGCTGAGTGTTCCTGTATGTGGTGGAGCATAAATACTGTTGAAAAGTATTTTTAAGTCATCCGGCATCCAAAGATATGCACTACTAAGACTTTCCTTCCAGGATTCATGCATATAATTTTTTGCATACATAATACCCCAAACACACATACAAGCATAAATAATCATTTGGGGAGCAGACTGAGTATTTACAGTTTTGTAGCTTGCTTTTGTTACTTAGTACTTTTTTAATGAAGGTTATTATTATTAAACTTTATTTAAAGCTGATGCTCAAAGATGGCCTCCTAATTCATTCTATCGATCTTTACATAACCATGTCTTGCAAGGTGTTTTCAACATTTAAAATGATTTCAATGCTTCATCATTAAAACACAAAATAAAAGCAATCAGATACACATTTCCAGCTGTAAAATACATGTCATGAGTAAGTAATGAACAGCCTGGAGACTATAGTTAACAATACTGCATTGCATATTAAAAAATCTCTAAAAGAGTTGATCTTAGAAGTCTTTATCGCAGGCACACAAAAGAAGAAAAGTTCGGTAACTCTGTATGGTGTTGGATGTTAACTAGACTTTTCACGGTAATTATGTCACAATATATACAAATATCAAATCATGACGTGATACACCCAAAACTAAAAATATAATGTTAGGTGTCAATTATACCTTAAAAAATCTGAAACAAATTTTTCATTGTGTCTGAGAACAAATTCCTAGACACGGAATAATGGGTCAAAGGATATGTACGTATTTGAGGTTCATAAAAATGATTGCCAAAGTCATGGAAGTTGTTCTGATTTAACATTTCATCAGCATCATATGAGAATGACTTTATTACTATAAATCTGCCAACATTAGGAGTTATAATTTACAAATATGTTTGCCAACTTGACAGATACCTTAACGTGCTTAAATAATTCTTCAAATGTTTATTATTAATTTTCATGTTAAACGTTGAGAATTGCCTAAGTCTGTGTTTGCCAAATTTTATTGAAATATTTTTCTTTTCTTTATTGATTTAAAACATGCATTTATTTAATAAATTTACTAGCCCTTTATTATATATGCTGCAAACACTTTAAAGTGTTTTTGTATTGTAATTTTGTAGTTTTGATACAAAATAACTTCAGATTCATAGTCAAATTATCACTTCTTTCTTCTCCATTTTCCACAGTTACCAATACCCATTGTTGTATTTAGACATTATTATAACTGCAGTACATATTTAGATCTAATTTCAAACATATGTCCCTTTTCAACTTTCCAACTCACTCCTTCTTCCCTAGAGGACTTTCTCTACATCTGTCCTTTACTTTTCATTCTCCTTCCAGCCCAAATTTCCCTCCTTATCCAGCAAAAAGACCATCAAGATGATAACCTCCCAGAATACCTCCTAAACTCCCCTAACCCTCTTATTTTATTTGTTCTATACAAAAACCTCTTGATTGGATTCAATTCTAGACTGTTGGCAGCAAGACTCAGTGTGATGGGAGAAAAATACGGTGGTGTTGACTGGTTTTCCAATAAATCAATGACCACTAACCTCAACAGGGCCTTTTTGCTGCAATCATATAATAGTTCCAAGGGGACTCAGTGGTAAAGCCTCTGCCTGCCAACCCAGGATATGTGGGTTCAATCCCAAGGTTGGGAAGATGCCCTGGAGAATGAAATGGCAACCCACTCCAGTATTCTTGCCTGGGAAATCACATGAACAGAGGAGCCAGGCAGGCTACATTCCAAGACGTCACAAAAGAGTGGGCCATGACTTAGTGACAAAACTACAACAACAGACTGTTAATACCCTTCTTCCTTCCAACTACCAGTTTATAAATTTTGTTCCTATTACACACACAAAATAGAGTCTGTCTTTGTTTCCATTATTTCCCCATCTGTTTGCCATGAAGTGATGGGACAGGATGCCATAATCTTTGTTTTTTTAAATGTTAACTTTTAAGCCAGCTTTTTCACTCTCCTCTTTCACTTTCATCAAGAGGCTCTTTAGTTTTTCCTTGCTTTCTGCCATAAACGTGGTGCCATCTGCATATCTGAGGTTATTGATATTTCTCCCAGCAACCTTGATTCCAGCTTGTGCTTCCTCCAGCCCAGCATTTCTCATGATGTACTCTGCATGTTGCTCTGTTGCTTCCTGACCTGCATACAGATTTCTCAGGAGGCAAGCCAGGTGGTCTGGTATTCCCATCTCTTTAAGAATGTTCAACAGTTTGTTGTGGTCTACACAGTCAAAGGCTTTGGCATAGTCAATAAAGCAGAAGTAGATGCTTTTCTGGAACTTGTTTTTTTAAGAATCTAATGGATGTTGGCAATTTGACCTCTGGTTCCTCTGCCTTTTCTAAATCCAGCTTGAACATCTGGAAATTCTCGGTTCAGGTTCTATTGAAGCCTCACTTGGAGAATTTTCAGCATGACTTTGCTAGTGTGTCCTGCTGCTGCTGCTAAGTCACTTCAGTCGTGTCCAACTCTGTGCAACGCCATAGACGGCAGCCTACAAGGCTCTCCCATCCCTGGGATTCTCCAGGCAAGAACGCTGGAGTGGGTTGCCATTTCCTTCTCTGGCTAGTGTGTGAGACGAGTGCAATTGTGTGGTACTTTGAACATTCTTTGTCACTGCCTTTGTTTGAGATTGGAATGAAAACTGACCTTTTCCAGTCCTGTGGTCACTGCTGAGTTTTGCTGGCATATTGAGTGCAGCACTTTCAGAGCATCATCTTTCAGGATTTGAAATAGCTCAACTGGAATTCCATCACCTCCACTAGCTTTGTTCATTGTGATGCTTCCTAAGGCCCACTTGACTTCGCATTCTAATATGTCTGACACTAGATGAGTGATCACATGATCATAGTTATCTGGGTCATTAAGATCTTTTTCATATAGTTCTTCTGTGTATTCTTGCCACCTCTTCTTAATATCTACTGCTTCTGTTAGGTCCATACTGTTTCTGTCCTTTATTCTGCCCATCTTTGTATGAAATGTTCCCTTGGTATCTCTAATTTTCTTGAAGAGATCTTTACTCTTTCCCATTCTATTGTTTTCCTCTATTTCTTTGAATGGATCACTGAGGAAGGCTTTCTTATCTCTCTTTGCTATTCTTTGGAACTCTGCATTCAAATAGGTATATCTTCCCTTTTCTCCTTTGCCTTTCACTTCTCTTCTTTTCATAGCTATTTGTAAGGCCTTCACAGGCAACCATTTTGCCTTTTTGCATTTCTTTTTCTTGGGGATGGTCTTGATCACTGCCTCCTGTGGAATGTCACAAACCTCCATGCATAGTTCTTCAGGCACTCTGTCTATCAGATCTAATCCCTTGAATCTATTTGTCACTTCCACCGTGTAACATAAGGGATTTTATTTGGGTCATACCTAAATGACCTAGTAGTTTTCCCTACTTTTTCAATTTAAGTCTGAATTTGACAATAAGGAGTTCATGATCTGAGCCACAGTCAACTCCCAGTCTTTTTTTTGCTGACTGTATAGAGCTTCTCCATCTTTGCCTGCAAGGAATATAATCAATCTGATTTAGGTATTGACCATCTGGTGATGTCCATGTGTAGACTCATCTCTTATTTTGTTGGAAGAGGGTGTTTGCTATGACCAATGCATTCTCTTTGAAAAACTCTGTTAGCCTTTGCCCTCATTCATTTTGTACTCCAAGGTCAAGTTTGCCTATTACTCCAGGTATCTCTTGACTTCCTACTTTTGCATTCCAGTACCCTATAACAAAAAGGACATTTTTGGGAGGTGTTATTTCTAGAAGGTCTTGTAGGTCATCATAGAACTGTTCAACATCTTCTTTGGCTTTAGTGGTTAGGGCATAGACTTGGATTACTGTGAATTTGTATGGTTTGCCTTGGAAACAAACAGATCATTTTGTCATTTTTGAAATTGCACCCCAATACTGCATTTCAGACTGTTTTGTTGACTATAATGACCACTCCATTTCTCCTAATGGATTCTTGCCCAAGGTAGTAGATATAATGGTCATTTGATTTAAATTAGCCCATTCTAGTCCTTTTTAGTTCACTGATTCCTAAAATGTTGATGTTCAGCTCTTGCCATCTCCACTTCCAATTTACCTTGATTCATGGACCTAACCTTCCAGGTTCCTATGCAGTATTCTTTACAGCATCGAATTTTATTTCCATCACCAGTCACATCCACAGCTGGGCATTGTTTTTGCTTTGACTCCATCTCTTCATTCTTTCTGGAGTTATTTCTCCACTCTTCTCCAGTAGCATATTGGGCACCTACCAACCTGGGGAGTTCTTTTGGTGTCATATCTTTTTGCCTTTTCATACAGTTCATGGAGTTCTCAAGGCAGGAATACTGAGGTGGTTTGCCATTCCCTTCTCCAGTGGACCACGTTTTGTCAGACCTCTCCACCATGACCAGTCTGTCTTGAGTAGCCCTACATGGCATGGTTCATAGCTTCATTAGACTAGGCTGTGGTCCATGTGATCAGTTTGGTTAGTTTTCTGTGATTGTGGTTTTCATTCTGTCTGCTCTCTGAAGGATAAAGATAGAGGTTTATGGAAGCTTCCTGATGGGAGAGACTGACTGTGGGGGAAACTGCTTCTTCTTCTGATGGGCAGGGCCATTAAAGATTAAAGTAAACTTTTAATCCAATTTTCTATTAATGGGCTGAACTATGATCTTGCCCTGTTGTTTGGCCTGAGGTCAAGCTGTAGGGGTGATGGCACCTCCTGCAAAAGGACTTGAGGCACTCTGTTGTATTCAGTGCCCCTGACCCCACAGCAGGCCACTGTCCACCCACACCTCCACCAGAGACTCCTGGACACTCACAGAAAAGTCTGGCTCAGTCTTTTGTGAGGACATTGCTCTTTTCTTCTGGCTCTGGCTGCACACAAGGTTTTGTTCGTGCCCTCCAAGAGTCTATTTCCCCAATCCTGTGGAAGTTTTGTATTCAAATCCCACTGGCCTCCAAAGTCAAATTCCCCAGGGGTTCTCAGTCCTTTGCCAGATCCCCAGGATGGGAAATCTGTTGTGGGTCCTAGAACTTTCTTAACAGTGCGACAATTTCTTTAGTATAATTGTTCTGCAGTTTGTGGGTTGTCTGCTCGGTGGCCCTATGGTGGGGCTAATGGTGACCTCCTCCAAGAGGGCTTATGCCACACACATCATGACCCAAGTCTGCTGTAGTCAGAGCTCCTGTCCGCAGGGCAGGCCACTGCTGACCCATGCCTCCACAGGAGACACTCAAACACTCAAAGGCAGGTCTGGCTCAGTCTCTGTGTATTCTCTGGATCCTGGTATACACAAATCTTTGTTTGAGTCCTCCAAGCATCTCTGGTGGGTATGGGGCTTGATTCTCAACATGATTTTGCCACTCCTACCATTCTGTTGGGACTTCTCTTTTGCCCTTGGACATGGGATATCTTTTTTGGTGGGATCCAACATTCTCCTGTTGATGAACAACTGACGGTTGTTCAGCAGTGAGTTGAAATTTTGGAATTCTATCAGGAGAAGATGAACTCACGTCCTTCTACTCCACCATCTTGTCCAGTGTCACTGCAAAAGGTGACTGCAGTCATGAAATTAAAAGACTCTTTCTCCTTGGAAGAAAAGATATGACCAACCTAGACAGCATAATAAAAAGTAGAGACATTACTTTACCAACAATGATCTATCTAGTCAGTGCTATGGTTTTTCCAGTAGTCATGTATGGATGTAAGAGTTGGACCATAAAAAAGCTGAGAACTGAAGAACTGATGCTTTTGAACTGTGGTGTTGGAGAAGACTCTTGAGAATACCTTAGACTGCAAGGAGATCCAACCAGTCCATCCTAAAGGAAATCAGTCCTGAAATTCATTAGAGGGACTGATGCTGAAGCTTAAGCTCCAAAATTTGGCCACCTGATGTGAAGGACTGACTCATTGGAAAAGACCCTGATGCTGGGAAAGATTGAAGGCAGGAGGAGAAGGGGACGACAGAGGATGAGATGGTTGGGTGGCACCACTGACTCGAGGGACATGAGTCTGAGCAAGCTCCAGGAGTTGGTGGTGGACATAGAAACCTGGCTTGCTGCAGTCCATGGGGTTGCAAAGAGTTGGATATGACTGAGTGAACTGAACTGAACTGAAGGAACTAGAAGTCATCAGCAGAGGATCCATGTTCCCCAACTATCACACAGAACATGCAGCCAAACCTCTGTTCCTATGGATGTCCTGTCTTTGTTTCTAGGAAGGGACAATATTACATTTGGTCACTTCATCCCAGTTCCTCTCCCTTAATCATTACTTAGTTCCAGAAACAGTTCCTTCTGGATATTGCAGTGTAACTGTATCTAAGTAATCACTGTCCAGGGACAAGATCTGACTTGTGAATCTGCAGAGAATCCAGAAGACATTCAGAAGGTCCTAAGTGGTCACGGGGGTTGCTTCTCTACCATACTGAGATGACTCAAGCCCCTCGGTCCTTCTATAGATTCAGACAAAATACTGGAGACAAGCCAAGGATGGGAGAGTATTTCAAAGATAGCCTCCCCCTACCCTCCAGAGTCTGAGTCACTGGTTAAAAAATGCATTAAACAGAAGACGGTATCATGATTTAAAAAAAAAAAAAACTTGAGTCCAATTTTCTCTATTCTCTTCTACTTAGCTTGGTGTAGACATTTTTTGTTAGCACTTTTGAATAGTATAATAAATTTTCAGCACACAAAATGAATTTCTAGTTAAAGACATAGTTGAGTGCCAACTTTCTTCTTCTGTCTGAATAATATTAATACGAACTGGTAAATACAATGATGTAGGCGCCAACTTTCCCTGAATGGAAGTAAAGTAATTCCACCAGCTCTTTAATTAACTAAGAATATTTCTGAAGAAATATGAATTCTGAAGTAGCAACTTTATTTCTATAACAGTAAATTCGAGGCTATTTATTGCCACACTTACACAGAGCAGAATCTGTTATACATATTCTTTAATACCCCGAGTGAATATCCTCTTTCAGAAGTACATATGACCTACCAATATAGCTAGTGTAGGAGTCAGGTAGGGTCATTTGTAACAGTAAGTAGGAGGCAGAGAGACAGAAAAGTGAATTTTGCTCACAGTAAATTAGAATAAGTAATCATCCACCTCTCCCTCCTTTCCTCAGGGTGTATTGAGGGTGGATGGGAGGGGCTCTCTTACATTCCTCCTGAGTGTGTGGTGTGAAGCCACTCCTAGTCTCACCGGTCCACCTACACTGCTGTTAGTTGCATCATGGAAAACTTTTTACTTTATGACTGGTCGCTTGGAGCTTTCAGACCCAGGTCCCTAAACACATACTGCTCTTCATCAGAAGAACCAGCAGAGAATCTGCTGTGGTGTGTAGCGCCTTCAAATTGCTTCCATTTCTTCACATCACAACTCCTACGACTTCATCAGATTTTCTCCAAATTTAGTGGTATGTATAGGGAAGCAAAGCGTAGGAGGAAAAAAATAGGGAAATTCAAGTTTACTTTTTAATCTCATTTCCCCATATACAAGTTAGTCTACTTTTGGGAGCACCCATTTTTTTGGAGTCAGTTTTCTCCACTGCCAACTGACATCTCCTGCTCACCCCCATCTGATGTGGGTTATCTCCTAACCTCTAGCATGCAAGGCTTTTAGGATGCCTCAGTTTCTATCTGCAAGTTTAATTTGCTTGAAGACTCATCACATTCCCATCACAAAACCATAATCAACCCAGAGATGAATGATTCCAAAGATCCACGTGATTGGTCATAAAACCTACTTATGCCTGAATGGTGGTGGGCATGCCAGGCTCACTCCTGGGAATTAAGGGACCTGACCTGGCCGTGCTTCTGACACCAGTAACATCTCTCCACTGGTATTGCTTATTCTCCATGAAGTCTAGAAAGTAAATGGTGAAATTTGGGCTTAAGTCAATGTGATTCTTTCATGCTTTGGGAGACAATGAAGGTAACCTCATTACTTTGTTCTTTTTTCAGGCTGTGTCTTTTGTTGTATGGCCGCACAGGCCTGCTGTATGATCTTTTTTTTTTTTTACTAAATGTTTCTCTTCCTGTGAGACTTACTAAAAATCAATTTAGTGGCAAAAAGTAATGTCATACTTACACTTCTGTACAGAAATGCTAATGAGTCAAATATATGGTTTTGCATAGTAGATATCCACTTGTGAAATGTTTGGATGTAATGTTAAATGAAATGTGTGAAATTTAAAATAAAAAATATTTATTAACATGCAAAATAACATATCCCCCTCCCCTAAATATAAGTATTAATTCTCAAGGCAGCAGAGTTTAATTCTACAATGAATAAAGAAAATTATCTCTCTAACTGCTTCTTCCTTTAAAATGTCTCTCACATGATGGGAATTCTTCCATCTTGAGGAATGAGTGATGATAGACATGTATCATGTAAACTTTTTACTTAAGCTTTGAAAAATGATTGAGTTCATAAAATGAGCATTTCTTGAGCACCATTTACCTATAGGCACTGGCTTCTAAAACTGGAAATCTGGGTGAGATGCTCTTGCCCCAGCCTTCTGTACTCTTGGTCCAGCACTAGGGACGGCTCATTCCTTGCAGGAATGTTCTAGCAGATTGTATGCATTGTGGTACTGGGGATCTATACTTCTTTTCTCTCTCTTGTCACCAACATTGAGCACAATGTGCATTACACAATGTACATTTTGTGAATGTCATTAGTGCATTTAGAGTAGTTGTTTAAAATCTATTTTTGAGTGGATGAGTTATAAATTTCATAATAAGATCATTGACACTTTAGAGAAAAGCAGATATCTGTCCATGCAGCTGGTTAAAAATTGTGTGGAAGGATAATATACTGAAAGGTTGTTTTGTGGCTTATTTTTGTTACCACAGGGACAGAAAAATATGCCAGATACTTTTGCCTTCTTGAAAGAGTCCAAACATGTCTATATATACTTGTTTCTGATTCCTAGGTGGTGTCTTTTGTTTTTTAGTGGGATGGGAAGCAAAAGTTCCTTTGTGTTTGTCAAAACTTCTTGATGAAAATCCCTGCACAGATTGTGTCTTGTCGGTCGAAGCCCACTGAGAAACTCATTTCAGGAACTGATTAAGTGAAAGGTACTTGATCCAGCAGGGAATGATGTGGGCTTCTCCTTCGCAGGACCACGGAGGGGATAGCTGTGTGCAGTGTGTGGGGAGGCCGCACAGTTGGCTGTGGTCCCAGAGCTCAAAACATCTTCTTAGTGTGGAAGGAGAATGAGTAGTCCTGGGCTTTCTCAGAGAAGTGAAGATGACCCTTGTCTGCTCAACCTAAAGTCCCTTATAATCCCTTATAATCTCAGCAATTCTCTGGGCATGGTTCATATGGGGACCGGCTGGCAATTGAGGGCTTGAAATCAAATTTCATGTGCTGCAAATTGTTCTAGAATAATCCAACCTCATGAACAACAGATGAAGTGATTTAGAAGAGGGCAGTGAGCAATTCATTTTTTCCAATGACTTAAGTGTGGGAGGGAGGGATATGAAACAGAAGGAGTCCGTAAGCATTGATTAGACACAGAAGGGGAAGGGGCATCCCTTGGTGGTCTGGTATTTAGGACTCCATACTTCCATTGCAGGGGACAGGAGTTTGATCCCTGGACATGGAAGAAGTTCTACAGGGGTGTCTGATGAGAAGGTGAGAAACACAGGGATAGAGGGGGAATTATAAAGAAAGAATCATGGGACTTTAGCCAAAACTGAGACAGGCCTGGATTTTGAAGAATGTTGAACATGTTCAAAAGTTTGGAGTCTGAAGGGAATTGCATCATCTTCCATGTATTGTATATATTTTATTATTCCTGTTTATGCCATTTTTTATATTTATATTGCTACTCATTTTATCAGAGGTTCCCCCATACTCCTTCTTTTCATCCTTCATTTAATAAACACATTTTGAGCACTTCTTATATGTTAGACATAGATGTATGGATGCAGATGTAAAATAAATAATCCTTGAGTTCAAGAAGTTCTTAGTATAGTTCTGTTAATACTTTACTAGACTTTTCATGAAAATTGAAATATCGGTTTGCAATTTAGAACTTATGTCAACCAATTGTATAGGGAAGCTTAATCTATTTCCAACAAAATCCCATATTTTTCCCCTAAAACATAGAACATTTTTACTTCTGAAGCAAAATTCTGCCTTTAACAGGTATTTTAAGGAAGAAAACACTTATTAAGTCATAAGATCATTGCAATGAAATTCTAAATGAAACTTTGAAACCCTTGCTACCCTGGCTGGCCTTTGTAATTTAAATATTTACAAAACAAAATGAACATCTTTAAGAAATTTCACTCTTAGTTGTCTCTTAATGAGTGATGATTGAAGTAGTTTTGAGAGTGCCTTGTTCTACGTAACTTGATACGTGCAGTATGTATGTATCTGGGTGTGTGCACTTCCAGGTAGAATTACACTTACAAATAGTTTAGGCTTTAGATTCAGGCCTCAGAAAATAATTCCAAACTCGGACACTTTCTCCTGTTATAGGTTTATTTTCTATAACTTCATTTTGAAAAGGTGTATTAGGTTATTTCACAATTTATTCACGCAGAAATATTTCAAAAGTGCAAAATGTTAATCATAAGAGAACTGGAAGAACATGTTTCTTCCCTTATGAATGTGTTGGTCAGTCATGAAAATACCAAAAAAAAAAAAAATGCATTTTGTAAAATGCTGAAATAATATATGGACACTACGAGAGACTAAAACTACCATGCAATCAAAGGTAAATGCCCTATTTCTTTGCATCATAAAGGTGACCTTCAGTGTACAGAAGACACCTATTTTGATGGCGATTTTCTCACAGGAAGGAACATTGTGTGGCCTGCATTCTCCTCAGTGAGAAGCACCAGAAGTCTTCCAGGTGTTCCGGAGCTGGAGCCCAGAAGTGGGTGGGCATCAGATGCTACGGCAGGGCCACCTGCCGGCCCCACTCCTGGCTCCGTGGGAGGTTTGCGTTCCTGTGGCCTGCTGCCTGCAGGACCCCTCTCAGCACCTCCCAGCCCCCTGGCCTGGTTAACATCACGGCTGCCTTCCAGCCACGAAGCCTCTCTTCTGTATTAACACCAGCTCTCAAGAACGAGGGCTCCTGCCATGATTTCTTTGCTTGGAGTATGATGTTTTTACTTCATTGAGGCCACATAAAAGAAAAGGAAATATTTTTCTATGGGCTGGATTAGGAACAAATAAATGTCTTCTTCCTTAAAATCATGAACAGATCATTTGTCCTCTCATGTTTCATGGAGGTAATGCTCCTCATTTTATTCTACAAATGGTGTAAGTTAGATAAAAAATATAAATCTTCACAATATTAATATCCATGAAATGCTTTGATTTTGTTCCTTTATATAATTTATATCTATTATATAAATTTATATATATATCTGTTATATAAATTTATATTTATATCTGTTATATAAATTATATAAAGGCCAGTAGAGTAAGTCACTTGAGTGTGTTAAAATCAGATGGCAAAGGTGGTGATCGAATTCATCTATAAACCTAAGACATTTCAGGTTTCAGAGAGGAGATACAATATCTACAATAGGCGGCAAGACTGTTGAGAAGATGATTCATAGCACTGCAGTGCAGAGTATATTGAGAACACGAAGAGAAAGAGGAAACTGTCATCGAAGGAACTTGCCAAAGAATGATTTTTAAATTTTCTGAAGGGTGACATAACTATCAGGAGTGTATACAGGTAGATTTGGGGCATTGCCCATGAGAGATTGAAACAATGGCTCATCCCAGGCACTAATGTTAGAGGGTATTGACATTATTTATGGGATGCATCTTTATTGTTTTTGTTAAATAATTAAGGCTTCATATTAAAATGGAAAATTATATTTAATTATATACATATAGGTTGAAATAAAATATGTCTGATTCATAAAAAAAAGACCTAAAGCATTTTGCATATATCTTTCTTGGTTTAAGGAACAATTACTTAAATTGAATCAACATTTTAAAAAATAAAATAAGCAATTCATGAAGGAATGCTTTTACTATTCTGAGTTTCTCTAACATGTCAATAGGTTTCATATACAAACCACTTATCATGGATTGAGAATTCAGATAGAAGACAGCGTTTCCATGCAACATTTAAACCTGATTCGACCTGGCTTTTAAATAAAGTCACCTGTGACCTAAACAAGCATAGTTGTTGTTGCTCGTTGTTCAGTGCACTAATAGAAAAGTGGGGTAATAAGTCTAATACTTCAAATATATTTATAGTATTGTTTTCAAAATAATCACTGCCATTTTTCCTAAAGATAATTCATTTGAGCTTTACCAGTAGTGAGGTAATTTAAAAAATTTTAATATAATTGGAAATATTATCTTATTACTCATATTTATTCCCTAGAATACTATGATATTTTAATAGTCAAATTTATTTTTTCTATGAATTGTACATTTATTCTAATTAGGAATTATTTTTAAAATATTAACAAATTGAATTCAACGATATATAAAAAGTATTATACACCATGATTAAGTGGGATTTATTTCAGGGACGTCATTCAATATCCTCAGTCAATGTGTAGAACCACATTAATGAAAGGAAAGATAAAAGCCACATGGTCATTCAATACATGCAGAAAAATCATTTGACATATTTCAACATCCATTCATGACAAAATTCTCATCAAAGTTGGGATGGAGGGAACATATCTCAACATAATAAAGATCATTTATGTTAAATCCACAGATAACATCATAGTCAATGGCTTTATAGCCATTGGCTAATAGCTTTTATAGACAATGGCTATAAGCTTTATAGCCAATGGTTAATATTTTCCTCTAAAAAATTGGAACAAAGACAAAGATTCCCACTCTCACCACTTCTATTTAGCATAATATTAGAAGTTCTAGCCACAGCAATCAGACAAGAAAAAGAAGAGACATTTAGATTGGAAGGGAAGAAGTAAAATTGTCACTATTTACAGGTGACATTTCCAAGAACAAAGAATTACTTAAATAAATTACAGCCTAACAACATACTGGGATAATTTGCAATGTCTTTAAACCTCAGTTGTTTCGTCTGACAAATGGGGATAATGCCTACCCTTGAAGTTGTTGTGAGGATTTTATGAGGTTATATAAGTAAAATATTTAGCATGGTACCTTGACAAAGCCACTCCATTTTATAAATTCATGTTTAGATGAATAGAAATATATTTGGAAGTATATAAAAGTAGGCAGAGATTAAGGTTGACATTGAACAACTTTATAACTTTTTAACATTCTTCTTGTATCTGGCAATTTCCTTATACTTATGATAGAATTGTGATATCTTACTTTATATTTAAGTAATCTGGACAACAATAACAACAATAATTGAATGGAATCAGCAAAGAAATTAGAGCAAAGTATCTGTTATTTAGAAGGATTATCTTATCTAGCCCCTTCCTTTTTCCTATTTTTCAATTTATTGAAACTGTTCTGATAATATTAATATGAGTTAATATTCTATAAGGTATGCATTTTTATTTTATTGTATTTCTAGTGAGCTCACATTTTATTACTCTTGCACATAGACACATATTGATTTATAAACTATGACTAATACAAATAGAGAAAAACAATATTTGAATGAAAATGAAATTTAAAAATCAAAAAAGTATACAGTCCTTCAAAACCAACAAAAATTCTGAACAAAAGTTCAGAAGAGATTATAAAACTTCTCAGTGATGCTTCAAAGCTAAGTGGTTTGTGAGGAAAAAATTGACTCGATTCACTTCTTACCAAATAAACATTTTGACAAAAACATTAATTAAATAGCTTCTTCTACATTACTTTCAACTGAATTGCATGTCTTTATTTTGGAGTTCAAGAACCTAAAACAGAGTAGTTAAGAGATTTCTGTCACAGGATATACTGGAATGCATGCTTAATTCCAAATCTTAAACATTATATTAATAAAAATGTTCTATTTTTCTAAAACAGTGGAAAGCACTAAAGGCTTTATTGGGCAGAGAGCAATGTCAGAAATGTGATCTTTAAGCAAAATTACTGTTGGCAGTGTGGTCAATGCACTGGAAGGGCAGAGTTAATTGAGTTGAAAATCAATATTGAGGAGCAAAGACTCATTTGTGGTTTGTTTTATGTGTGAAACTCTAGTTTCAGGCTTGGTCTAATGTAACAGGGCATTTTTCCTGGAAAAGTTGTTTTCACACCAGAGGGCTTTCCCAGAGGTCTTTATAACCTTCCTAGCATCATTGCACAAGGACACTGTCTGAAAAAAAGTTACTTTCTCTCCCATGGATCTGTTTCATACGTTTGGATATTAACTACAGATAGGGATGCAGTTTCACCTGAAAATCAAGACAACCGCTGCTAAGACTCATTTGGAAAAAAAATCATAGTTCTGTAGCCCTCTAGTGTGTAAGTAGACAGGCTTCAGTTTCATAATTTCATCGTTTGCTGAAAGGCTCCATTGTGAAACTACCTGCGTACTATCTGTCTTGCAGATATTGCAGGGCTGCTGCTTATGACAGTGTGTCTGGAATGAGTCACTTTGATACTATTATCTACTTAGAGTGTGATCTTAGTCTTTGAGGCTGAAAGTCCTCATTTGAAGTTTAGTTTAGGGAAAATACTCAACTGCTTTCTTGCAATCTATTGTGTCGCTTGTAGGCAGGTGCTATTAAAACCTTCAGTTTTAAGCTAATGTGAGTTGTGAAGTAGCACTACCCACAGCATCATGTCTGGACCAGTAACACTAGCATCTCCTGGCAACCCAGGCCTCCTAAATCAGAGCCTGCACCTCACCCACAAAGCTCACCTAACCCTGTGCCCATTAGCGTCAAAGCAGTGCCCTAGAGAACACATGGGCACCTGGGTCCAGGGAGTAAGGTGCATGGTATGCCCTGGCAGTGGGTATTCACAGGAGAAACCACACTCGACTTATCATGGAAAACACTAAGAACTATTTAATAATACTTATGTGCTGGGGATTGTCCACTCATGTCAGTTCTCCTGTCCCCCCGCCCACTCATCTGTTTTCTAACTAGTTAATACAGATAATTCTGGGGAAGGTTTGTGTCTTTTTTCAAACTTGTACCTTCCAAGGACAGGGAAAAACTGAAAAGCCAATGAGATGGTTGTTTTTCTAAATGATAGAAAACTGTTTTTAAGCTAAATGACAGGGAATGAGATTGCATCCCATGAAAACAGCCACCTTCTCTTTGTGGCTTCTTTTCCTTTTTGCTCACTATCACTACGCAGGTTGGGTGTGACAGGCTCTAAACCTCACAACACAAGTTCATTATCACCTTACTTCCAGTCCTTGTGCATAGGTTGGTGCCCTCAAGACCATAAACCCGCTTTCCAGGAATTTACTTTTTGTTTTATTTATTAAGAATTCTTTTTTATTTTTTATTTATCTCCTGTGTTTGCTTTCATTCCACATGCTGTTTTTCTCGTGCACCTAATAAAGTACCTTGAAGCTCCAGAGTTTGTGCCGTTGCTCTTTTCCTGTTCTTGGTAAATTGGAAAGTCTTCACAGGTATATCTCCATTTTTAATCAGGTGAGGAATAATGATAAAGGATTTAGAAAAGAAAAGCGAGGATAAATTAGGAATGAACTTTCCAGAGCAAATATATCAGATCACGCCAAGTATTTAAATCCCAACTTATTAGTATTATTGTAATTGGGAAGAACAAATCGGGCTCTGTATTAGGTCTGTTCCTTTTATTTTAACACTTGCGCTTTGCTGCCTGTGCTTGTTCATGCTAGCTTTGCATCTTTTGTAGAGGAATGCTGCCTATAGCCTGAAATTTACAGGATAGCCCATTCTCAGGGCTCTGACCTTTAAGATTCCATTCCTATGGAGATAAAAACCTGCAGAACAGAGAATAGCATTTGTTTTGTTGGAGGTTCACATGAACATCCTGACCTAATAGCATTTGTTTTGTTGGTGGGTCACATGAACATCCTGACCTAATAACATTTGTTTTGTTGGTGGGTTACATGAACATCTTGACCTGACCTAAATGGACAGCTGCAAGAAGAAAGGATTTTGACACCAAGAATTTTGCAACAACTAATCACACCCCTCCCTCACCTTGCCTTTAAAAAGGCTTTGCTAAAACCCTTCAGGGAGTTTGGGTTTTTTGAGAATGAGTCACCTGTCTCCTTGCATAGCCCTATAATTAAACTTTCTCTACTCCAAACTCCAACATTTTAGTTTGGCCTGACTAGGCATCAGGCACATGAACTTGTGTTCACCAACATTCTCTCAGTCACAGCTCTTGACTCTCAAAATACCAGTCATGCATGGGGTGATGTCCTGATCCGGAGCCATTAATAACTCTTCATATACAGTAGCTTTCTGGCTGATAACATACCATGTAGGTGTTTTCAGCTTGGCGTTGTGGGGAGTGTCTGGAGGCTGGGTTGCGCCTCTGTCTCTCTGGTATAAAAACACAGTCTCACTGAATGCCTGCAGATAAGTCATCACTGTCATTAGTAGCGCCATCATGATCAGATATTGATCCTTACAATTTTAATAAGGATTGTCCTTGTTATTATTATTACATCCTAATATTAAGTCATAATATTAAGTCCTTACACTTACATGACAGGTGGAAGCAGTGAGTTAGCCAAGATGCTGAAAACATATGCCTTCTGTCATTACCTTATGGGATAAGTGTGAAGATGAGACAAGATTCAGGTCGATGGCCTTCAGAAAGAGAGCATTGCCCCTGTGATATGGTCATTTGAAGGTTGCTTCATGCTTACATTCTTCGCCTCTTGGATTTGACTATTTCCTTTTCCATGCTGGGGAAATTTTTGACTATAACCTCTTTAAAAATTTTCTCAGGTACTTTCTTTTTCTCTTCTTCTTCTAGGACCTGCATAATCAAATGTTGCTGTGTTTAATATGTCCCAGGGGCCTCTGAGAAGATCCTCAGTTCTTTTCATTCTTTTTCCTTTATTCAGCCGCTATTTCCACCATTCTATCTTCCAGCTCACTTATCCATTCTTCTGTCTCAGTTATTCTGCCATTGATTCCCTCTAGAGTATTTTTAATTTCAGTAATTGTGTTGTTTGTCTCTGTTGGTTTATTCTTAATTTCTTCTAGGTCCTTGTTAAATGTATTAATTCATTCTTGCATTTTCTCCATTCCATTTTGAAGTTTTGCATCATTTTTACTATCCTCACTCTGAATTCTTTTTCAGGTAGTTTGTCTATCTTTATGTGAGTTTTATGTGAGTTTCTAGCTTGTTCATTCATTTGGGCAATGTTTCACTGCCTTTTCTTTTCTTTTTTTCCTAACTTAATGTGTTTGAGGTCTTCTTTTCCTAAACTTCAAGGTCAAACTCCTCCTTCCTTTTGGTTTCTGCCCTCAGTGATGGGCAGGGCTGAGTGAGGTGGTAATACTGTCTACTGATGATTGGATTTTTGTGTTTGTTGCATTTGCTGTTTGTGTGAGGCATCCTGCACTGTGTGATGCTGGTTGGGTAATGCAGGTGGAGGCCTTTGTGGGAGTTCTCACTAATCAATAACCCCTGGGGCTAGGAGTTCTCTGACAGTCTAGGGTCTTGGAGTCAGTGCTTCCATTCCAAAGGCTCAAGGACCAATCTCTGGCTGAGGAACTGAGCTTCCACAAGTGTTTGCATCAAAGGGGATTCAAACAAACACACAAAAGCAAGAAACAAAAGCCCCAGACAAACAGTAAATACAAAATCAGGCAAATGATAACAAAAACAATGGAATGCACACACACACACATGCAAAAATAAACAAAATCAAAACAGTCCAAAAAAAGAAAGTACAACAGATTGACCCAGTGAGAAAAGGAAATAAAAAATGATATAAATCAGTTAAAAACAAAACTGACTAAAGAACAAATTGGAAAACAAAACCAAAGCAAGGTGCCAACTGGGAAATAAAGCAAAGAAAACAAAACAACCTAACATGGGAAGAAAAAGAAGGAAAAGGAAGAAAAGAAAGAAAGACTAGAAAAGCAAGTTAAATAGAGGTAGATAAAAAAGATTTATATATATTAAAGAATAACTATGACAGGAAAAGAGTAAGAAAAGCAAACTAAAGAATAAATATAAAAATAATGAATTTTTAAAATTGAAGAGAAAAGAAAAAAACCCACAGAACTGCAAAAGGCCAATGTAGAGGCAGAAGTATATAAAGGAAATACAAAGTGTGATTATAAAAAAAAAATTCTCAAAAGCTTAAAATGGATTTAATAGTACTAATAAAATCAACAACTGTGGCAACAGAAGAAAAAAGAAAAAGAAAAAAAAATCCAGGAGCAACTATGCTGCTGCTGCCAAGTCACTTCAGTCGTGTCTGTAACTCTGTGCGACCCCATAGTTGGCAGCCCACCACGCTCTGCCATCCCTGGGATTCTCCAGGCAAGAATACTGGAGTGGGTTGCCATTTCCTTCTCCAATGCATTAAAGTGAAAAGGGAAAGTATAGAGCAAGTCAACATATAAGAATAATGAAAAATGTTTTCCTTGATTCTCAACCATCAGGTTCCTTTCCCTAGCTGTGGGTCACAGTCCACCTTGCCTCCCTTAGATGCCTTCCAGTACTGGGCTGGTCTCTGGACCTCCTGTGTGGACAGCTCAGACTTTAATCTGGCCCTCCTCCTGCGTGTTCTTGCCTCCAAGGTCCACAGCCGCCAGATTGAGTGCGTTTTCTTTTGTGGGAGCTGTTACTGTCTTTTTATATATTCCATAGGCACAGAGTCTGCTAGTTGATCGTGTGGATTTAATCTGCAGTTTTTCAGCTGGTGGGAAAATGTTGGGTCCTCATCCTTAGCCATACTGCTACTGGGTTTCAATTCTGGTTTTATCTCCACCTCTGCAAGGCAGTGGTCCACAGAGGTTTGCTCCTGAGATTGACCTGGAGGACTTGGGCCTGCCCCAGTGAGAACTGGGTGTGGAAGTGGCAGCTGCCTGGGCCGCAGGAGTTCGGGCAGCACCAGGCATGCAGGGGAGCCAGGGCTAGGGCAGCAGGAGATAAGGTGCTCTTAGGGTTTTGTCTAGGCTCTGCCAGCTCCGGCCCAGTGGGGATCGAGTGTGGAGGTGGCACGGTTGCTTGGATCACGGGGAATACGCAGGAGTGCCAGTGGCTATTGTCCAGGAGATATGGTGCAATTACGGTTTTTCCTAGCCTCTAACAGTTCTGCCCCAGTGAGGATTGAGTGTGGGGCCCTTCTGTGTTTCTTGGCTCATTCAGGTACCTAAAAGTCCCCCCCCACCCCCCCCCGGCTGGGGCCCTTCTTTGTTGCTCAACACACCAGGCACCCCAAGAGCCATGCTCTTGGGGTCTACAGTGATGGCTCCGCCCCCGGCACGGGACTCAGTGGGACCCCCGAGCCTCCACAGCTCCCTGCTTCTCCGCCGCAGGCATTTCCCACCACCATCTCCTCCATCAAGTCCCCGCGGGTCTCTCCCCACGTCTCCGCCCTGCGATTGCGCTCCAATCGCTGCGCTCCAGCTCCCAGCCACGCGCTTTCTAGGGGACCTGCGTCCCCATCTGGGGTTATATAGGGCTGGGGAAAGGCTTGTCTGTATGATTCTCATTCCATTCAGACTGCCACAGATCAGCTGCTTCGCTCTCCAAGAGCCTCAAATGCTTCCCCTCTGTCCCAGACAGTTGCCCCCATGTGGGGATCCGACCCCTGCTTCAGGGCCCCTCATGCCTCCGCCAGGGGCAAGTCCAGGCCTGCTCGCTCTCTCCTTCCTCTCCCATCTTCCTCCCAAGTTTTGTATAGGTCTCTGTGTTCTTCTCCGGTGGTCAGGTACTCCTGCGCGCTCTCAGCTTTTATCCTTAAAGACCTTCTGTGTCTAAAGGTGTTTTCCTGATGCTCTTGAGGAGAGAGATGTACCCCACGTCCATCCACGCTTCGGCCATCTTGTCAAGTCTCCCCACTTGCTGTCAGTTACTAAAGATCAAGCTGTAAATAGATGTGATTAGGTTTTTTGGCAAAATAAATTCTTTTCTATGCAATCAGTTGAGAGCAGGGACAGTCTAAAGTAGGATTATAGCATTCTGTGGCACATTAAAACATGTCATATTTAAATCAAAGAATGACTGTAACAGAATTCCTAATGAGAGACCCCTCAAAGATTCTTTTGACTCTGAAATAACAGCCCGGGAGTTCCCTGATGGTCCAGTGGCTAAGATTCCATGCTTTCAATGCAGAGGACCCAGGTTCAATCCCTGGTCATGGAATTAGATCGCACAGGCCACAACTAAGAGTCTGCATCCTGCAAATAAAGATTCTGCATGCTGCAACAAACACTGAAGATCTGGCAAGCCACAACTAAGACATGGAGCAGCCAAATAAATTAAAAAGTGATAATAAATAAAGTAAAATAAATATTAGAAATAAAATAGCAGCCCTTAGGTACCAGTAGTTTTTAGTATTATAAGAAAAACAGTCTTGGATTTAGATGTGCGAGTTTGGATGTGGTAAATTTCTCCTCACAGTGTATCTCAGGCTGTAAAAGTATTATATGGAACATATTTTGTAAAGTCATATCATTTAATTTTTCTATTATCTGGGTTTGATAAAGCCTAGGAAATAGCAATTAGATGACATTTGCTAACACTCAGATTATATCTACCACAATACCACCTCTCCCCACCATTGTAACTAGGTGCTAACTGCCATTGTGTTCAAGTATATGAAGTCATAAATAGGCCCCAAGTACCATGCGAATACAAAAGCAGACAAAGCACTTTTCCTTGCATATGGGAACCATCTCTTACGAATTTAATTTCAATCAAGATAGGCAGTTTGAATTGTTTCTCTATTTCCTTTGTTAAGAAACTCTTTATATTCTTGAAAACAAGATTTTGCTTTTGGTTCTTGTATAAACATAGTGGTCAACTTAAATATTTTGCCAACTGGAGAGTTTGGGTCCATGGTGTTTGTCTCAAGCACTTTTTGTAAGTGTATGAGAATTATATGACTTTGAATATTTCAGGTGTTGTAAAGATTAGTCTCCACAGTCAGTCCCAGGCTGTCCCTGTGCTGACGTTATTAAGTTTAGGCAAATGTGTGCAGTGAGTGAGGGAAATGTTTGGAAATGGGCCATGCAGAAGGGGTGAGGAAAAGCCAGACATTTAGGCTATTGCCATCAGCACTTCCTCAGTGCAAGGTTATTTAATGAACTTAGCCTTCACAGATTTTTAATAAGTGTCAAAATTTTGGAAGGCATCTGTTTGAATATTAACGCTATTTTGCTTTTCTGATTAAAAAAAATAATTGAAGGAACATCTGCTACATCTCTGGATTGTCAGTACTTTACAGTAGTTGCAAGGTAGCACCTTGTTTTTTGTTTATTTTTGCCTGTTTTTATGTTGTACCTTAAATGAGCATAAGAATATTGTTTCTCTGACATGCAGAATTGCACTTTGATAGTCATTAAAACTTGGGAAATGAGTGGTGTTTGGTATTAACCAGCTGTGGCCTTGAGTGATGAAATTCTGAAAATATGTAGTGTGCCTTCTCAGAAAGCATATGCCTTAAATATGTAGAAGTAATTAAACACATAAGAGCAACCTTCAGGCAAAATTGGCTGAAGGTGGTATAAGCATTCGGTTCTTGACTCCAGGGACTATAGTTCAGGAACTGGAGACTTTGATATGTAAATGGGAATAATTGCATAACTAACAATTCTCAAATGAGCAATAAATAAAAACATTCCTATTTTATTTTATATGTAGATATAATAAAATGAGCACATGCACACACCCAAAGAATGCCATAACTAGGTCAGATCTATTAAAGGAGTCTTAAGGATTTCAAAAAGGTTGTTGCAAGACAGAAATAAAGCCAGTGACCCTCAGTATGTATATCTCTTGCCTAAATTCATTTGCCACTTATTATTTCATATTGTTGACCTTTCAAATGGCTTAGGAATTTAGGTTTCAAAGAATCACAATAAGATAGCTAGTCACCACAGCATTAAAAAAAAATCCAGCATACATTAGTCAGCTAGAACACAGCCATTGACACCTGAGAAGATTCATAATTTAGTCCAAGAATGAAAACTTTTTATTGTTACAAGCAGTGTTAGCATCAGTGTAATCTGAAAGAATAAGAATAGACCAGATAAAAATGTTTCCATTTTTTCTTTTGCTTTTGTGAAAATAAAAAATTTATTCTCAAAACTCCCTGTAAATAGTTTTCAGTACATTCTATGCTAAATCTGTCTTAATTCTATGTTCTATTTTATGCCTATGTTTACATGGAACTTTTCATTTAAGTACTTACATCAAAGTATTCATTTAGCATATTATCAGATGATGTAACAAAAAATACCACTTAGGCACAAGTAAATGTTTTTGTTTCCTTCCTGGAGAATGCATTGGAGAGAGTGGGTTTTTGTTTTTTATGAAATTCTTTACAAATATTCTAAAACATTCGCTCATAGATTTTTTTCTTCTTCTTTTTTTTAACTTCTAAAAATATGAAGTCTTTATGTCAACTCAGCAGATGTCAAATCTAAATTTCTCTTGCCACAACTGAAGCCTGTCTCCTCTTCCTCCTGGTTCACTGGAAAAAGAGAACAGCTGTTGGATATTACCCTCTAATAATAATAATTCTCCTCTTAACTTTCTCTTTTTCAGCTCATTTGAGAACCCCAAGCCCTAATTTTTCTCATAGGTCATATTATTCTTGCTAAAATTGTTGGATGCAATCTTAGAGTCACACTGCCATGGTCTAACACGTGCAGAGCCCAAAGTTGGGAAAAGTTGCCTCACAAAGACCATGTTTATCACAAAGGTATGGTTGCCTAGCTCATACCTTGCATAACATTTCAAGTATGATAATACTATAGAGAGGGCTGCCCTGGTGGTTCAGTGGCAAAGCATATGCCTGCCAATGCAGGAGACAAGGGTTCAATCCCTGATTGGGGAAGATCTCACACGCAGCAGAACAACTAAGTTCATGTGCCGCAACCATCAAGCCTGAGCTCTAGATCCTGGAATCCACAACTGCTGAAGTTGAAGACCATGTGTTTCAACTACTGAAGCCCACAGCCTGGAGCCAGTGCTCCATAACAAGAAAAACCACTACAGGGAGAAGCTCATGCACTGCAACTAGAGAATAGCCCTTGCAGCAATGAAGACCCAGCACAGCCAAACATAATAAACAGAAATGTAAAAATGAAATGAAATGAAATACAAAAATCATGAAAAGCAATGAAAGGATAACATGGAATCTGAATGTACCGCATTTATCCTTTCAATGCTTTTCATGATTTTGTGTTTCATTACATTTCAGTGAGGTATTCTTGTGACCTAGATCAATTGTTTTCAAATGATCCATTCCATTTTAGATTAGGTATTTCATTTATAAATAGAGGTCAGAATGAGTCATGGGGCACCTCACTTTTCCTGAAAAGGTACCTGATTTATTCACTAAAGTCCTTGATGGAGTTAGGATGTATAAAAATGATGACGTTGTGAGAATAATTTGAAAATGGTCGTAATACATCCACATCATTTTCACGTACAAACATTGTGAAATACTAGTAACTATTGAAGTAATCGCTTTCTTCCCTCATCACTCTCAAACTTATGAATCTATTTTTATTCTATTTGTATTCATAGATGTTAACAGTATGTATACTACACATATATGCATGTATAGTACTTAATAGTGTGGATTTTGAGTTTTACCTTTGACATTTATTACCTCTCTTATACACATGGACATTCTGAATATTTTTAAACTTTGCATAAAGAATTGTGCACAATGCAAGAAACACGGGTTTGATCCCTGGATCAGAAAGATCCCCTGGAGGAAGAAAATCACAACCTACTCCAGTATTCTTGCCTGAAAAATCCCATGGATAGAGGAGCTTGGTGGGCTATAGTTCAAAGGGTAGAAAAGGGTTGGACAGGACTGAGCAACTAAGGATGCACTTCACCTGTAAAATGGCAAAACCAAAGCTGACCACACAATATCACAGTGTGACTGCTGGAATTAAATTACACTTGAAAAACTTGGAAGATACCTGATATAATGAGCATGTAATACATATTATCACAAGTACTGCAATTCTATTATTTTTATTACTATCATTATCCCCCAAGTGACATCATCACTAACATAGAGTTCTCTGTTACACTTTACTCAAGCCAAAGTTGTTGTGTATTAGTGATTTTGCAACTATTTTATTGTGATTGGTTTCTAATCCTACATTTTCATTGGTATTTCATTTCTTGTTTTGTTTATTTGCTTGTTTCAGTCTGTTGATGGTTCTTTACTGTCTTCTCACAAGCTATTTGCCCTAGTACAGTTTAAACTGTTATTTCTAACTTGGTTTAATATATATATACATATAAATATAAAATATACATATATATATATTTTGCACTGCATCATTTATCTTTATGTGGGCAGTGTTTTTTTTTAAGTTTGATAATTGTATAACACAGGAAGAGGACAATCACCATATAAAATGCTGAGAACAGCTGGATTTCCCACAAAGAAAGAGACCCAATTTCCTCTCTCCGACATTTACACAGGACCTATCAGGAGGCAGTTGGAAAACTCTGGACTTTCAAACTGACTCTAAAATCTTGTTAGCATGAGAAACACTTTCTATTTGGACAATGACTTCCTGGGAAGTTTGTATATTAGTATGTATATCAATGTGGACTTGGAGCCCACTTGGCTAAACTACCTTTTTTTTTTTTTTTTAATTGGAGGGTAATTCCTTTACAACGTTGTGTTGGTTTCTGCTATCCAACAGTGTGAATCAGTCATAAGTATACATGTATCTCCTTCCTCTTGGGCTTCCGTCCCACCCCCCACTCCATCCCACCCTTTTACGTCACCATAGACTGCTGGGCTGGGCTTCCTGTGTTATATAGTAGCTTCCTACCAGCTTTCTATTTTACACATGATGGTGTATATATGTCAACGCTCCCCCTTCGATTCCTGCCACCCTCTCCTTCCCCCACTGTGTCCACAAGACCATTCTCTACATCTGCATCTCTATTCCTGCCCTGTAAAAGGGCTCATCAGTAACATTTTTCTAGATTCCGTATGTATGCATCAATATATGATAATGGGCATATGGTCATACGGTCATTTTATTCCTAGTTTTTAAAGGAATTTCCATATCATTCTCCATAATGGTTTTATAAATTTACATTCCCACCAACAGTGTAAAAAGAGTTCCTTTTTTCCTGCTAAGCAGCCTTTTTTTTAGAACTTCCTAGGAAGAGTAGTTAGGTCATTCAGGGGCTAAACTGAGTTATCAGTGATGACTATTGGTTGAGAAAATTGAAATCTTAGTCTGGCAAAACTTAAAAAATAATTCCAACATCTGTGTTCCTAAAAGTTTCCTTGCTAATGAGTAGTATGCACTTATAATCAAATAGTTTCCATGGCAAAATCAATCATTTTACATTTAGCGTACTGGTGTACTAATTATTAATAATAAAAATTGGAAAATTCAAATGAGATATAGGTTCTTATAAACAGTAAAATTTGTAAAGATTTTATATAATTATGTAATAGTATATAATTACATAATAATTTCAGTGAGGTATACACAAGCTTGAATAGTTCACCTTATGTTTAAACATGATGTTTAATAACAAGACACATTGGTGAGTGTCAGTTGCAAAGTGTCTACATCCCAACTTGGTCTTGTTTTCTTTTTCATTATTATATGCCTTAAGCTCTGAAAGAAACAAGTTTGTGTGTGTGTGATTTTTTTTTTTTTTCTTGAGAAATAGTGTGCCTGAGCTCTTTGGCAAGAATATACAAGATGTATTCCAGGAAAGAGGAAGTTTTTCCATTTGATTATAATAGGAGGCTTATTAGGTGGGTTAGGAAGATAGATTAGGTATAAATGATGCAAAATCTGGAATGCCAAAGAAGGAATTAAAGTGTACTCTTTAAGCAAAGAATTTGAGCATAATAAATATACTTTATTTTATAAAACATAAATTCATAAATTTATTTTTAAAGTTTATTCTAGACAACATGGAAAACATGGGAAAGTATGTGGACTAAATATTAAGGAGTCAGAAAATTTTAAAAGTAGCACACTAGTTTATTTCTCTTTCCTCTCTTTTCTATAAATGTAATTTTAAATATGATCAGGATAACACTGATTTTTTAAAAAATAAAATTAGGTGTTGATATTTGAAAAGGTAATAATCTCCCCAGGTTTAAAATTCAGAAAGCACAAATAGGGTGTGCACTGAAAATCTCCCTCTTAACTTCATTCCCTGGCACCCAGGTATGTCCCCCAAAGTGCCAATTTACTTGCCTTCCCAGGCTAATCATGAGCATCTGTCCTTACAGCACAAATATGTGTCCTGCTAGCTGATGTTTACTTTCTTTTGCACCATATCTTTTGCAACTAGCAATGTATCTTCAAGATCAGTCCACATCAGTTTGAGACCTCTCTCATTTATCTCATGTTCATATTGAATGTTCATATGAATGTTCATATTGAATGTGAATGTTTTGTCCTTATTTAAATAGTACCCCACTGATGGACTGTACTGACCAAGAAATGCTAGCTATTATTGTATTAAGAACAACAAAAATCCCCAAGTCTTAGTTGCTTATATAACAGAAGTTTCATTTGGGTGTCAAGCTCCATCTGTTCCTTCTTCCAAGGACTGAGTTGAAAGCCTTCATCATTTAAATGTCAATAAATGACAAATCTCAAGGTTAAGTTTTGACATATTTTTACTTGTTTTCTATATACTAATTCTATCTATTACTGAGAAAGGAGTGTTGAAGTCTTCAACTAGAGACTAATATCTTTAATTCTCCTTTTAGTTCCATCAGTTTTTGCATTATGTCAAAGTTTTGCATTATGTCAAACCTATGTGTTTGCATTACTTTTCTATTGCTCATAACAAATTACACAAACCTAGTGGCTGCAATCCACTTCCATTTATGACCTGGAGTCTTAGAAGGGCTCATATAGGAAGCAACAAGTCCAGGAGGGCTCATCTTGGTTCCAAAGAGAAGGGAAGGAATGGTCCAGATGTACCAAATGGTACATTTGGCGATACTTTGAATTCTAGGTCATTTCCTCTGCCCGCCTGGTATGTGCACTTTCCAGAGTCCTCCAAGGGTGACATATTAAACCTGTGCATTTTTTGTAGTTGTTCTCATGGAGGAAGGCAGAGTGGCATGTGTTCACTCCCCTTGTATCTAGAACCTGAACCCCAGCTCGGGGTTCTTAGAAGTATCAGGCTAGATGCCATGCTCTAGAGACAAAGCTGTTAATCCCATGATGGAACTCTCCTGGTGAGAGAACAGAAACTCTTATATTCCACAGTGGCTGCTGCTGTCAATAGGAAATCAGTCTCAAAGCCAATGTTCATCTTTGTCTCCAATGCCTTCTTGCTCAAGCCACTCACTTCTAAAATCCATGGCTCTCATGGATGAATCTAATCTGTGAGAATTATATCACATGTCTCTCTGTGCAAATCAAGTCCCGCACTTGTTATTTCTAACACTGAAATCCCAGGATGTGAAAGTGAGTTCTAGGGTCCTGCCTTATGAAGGGAAATTCCCCTAGCACACCCAGGGTGTTCAAAATATGCTTGGCAACCAGGGTATGTGACAAATATCTACTGCACTTTGAGTATATTGTATAAAACAAAAGAAACTTTGATCCTGCCTTATTTAATAACAATATGTGATCAATTTTCAGTTAAAACTGTCGATACTAATGTGCTTTATATATCTAGAATGTTTAATGAAATTACATGATATTCTTAAATGCTTTTATTGTGACGTTGAACATAGGTAGACAAGAAAAATGTTATATATTAATGGATTTTTGTATTATTTTGCTTAAGAATTCATTATGCCAAGTTTTTATTATAGGCCTGTGCAACAAACAAACAAACAACAAACACACACTGGATTCTTGCCTTCTGAAGTGTTTATGTCTTCACATATTTGTTGTGGTTCAGTCACTCAGTCACACCCAACTCTTTGTGACCCTGTGGACTGCAGCACGCCAGGCTTCCAAATCCTTCACCACCTTCCAGACCTTGCTCAAACTTATGTCCGCTGAGTCAGTGATGCCATCTAACCATCTCATCCTTTGCGTCCCCTTCTCCTTCCACCTTCAATCTTTCCCAGCATCAGGGTCTTTTCCAATGAGTCAGCTCTTCCCATCAGTTCAGTTCAGTTCAGTTGCTCAGTTGTGTCTGTCTCTTTGCGACCCCATGAATCGCAGCACACCAGGCCTCCCTGTCCATCACCAACTCCTGGAGTTTACTCAAACTCATGCCCATCGAGTCGGTGATGCCATCCAGCCATCTCATCCTCTGTCGTCCCCTTCTCCTCCTGCTCCCAATCCCTCCCAGCATCAGGGCCTTTTATAATGAGTGAACTCTTCTCATGAGGTGGCCAAAGTACTGGAATTTCAGCTTCAGCATCAGTCCTTCC
Source organism: Cervus canadensis (assembly GCF_019320065.1). Classification (NCBI taxonomy): domain Eukaryota; kingdom Metazoa; phylum Chordata; class Mammalia; order Artiodactyla; family Cervidae; genus Cervus; species Cervus canadensis. The sequence goes on from NC_057413.1 coordinate 36,495,229, forward strand.
AATGAACACCCAGAACTGATCTCCTTTAGGATGGACTAGTTGGATCTCCTTGCAGTCCAAGGGACTCTCAAGAGTCTTCTCCAACACCACAGTTCAAAAGCATCAATTCTTTGGCGCTCAGCTTTCTTCGCAGTCCAACTCTCACACCCATACATGACCACTAGAAAAACCATAGCCTTGACTAGGTGGACCTTCATTGGCAAAGTAATGTCTCTGCTTTTTAATATGCTATCTAGGTTGGTCATAACTTTCCTTCCAAGGAGTAAGCTTCTTTTAATTTCATGGGTGCAGTCACCATCCGCAGTGATTTTGGAGCCCCCCAAAATGAAGTCTGACACTGTTTTCAGTGTCTCCCCATCTATTTCCCATGAGGTGATGGGACCAGATGCCATGGTCTTAGTTTTCTGAATATTAAGCTTTAAGCCAACTTTTTCACTCTCCTCTTTCACTTTCATCAAGAGGCTTTTTAGTTCCTCTTCACTCTCTGCCATAAGGGTGGTGTCATCTGCATATCTGAGGTTATTGACATTTCTCCCGGCAATCTTGATTCCAGCTTGTGCTTCTTCCAGCCCAGCGTTTCTCATGCCATAGGACTGTTCAAAGTTAAGATGCCAGGGCAAAGATCAATGGATAACCTAGTCTGTATAAGTACATGATGTACAGAATGTTGAGTCTTGCTCCAAGGCCATAAGTGCAAGGCTTTGTACCAAAGCCACAGAAGTGGAGCCCAGGATCAAAGTCAGCTTCAAAGTGGACTGGGCCCCTTTGTAACTATTGCCAAAAGCCCCCGATCATCACCAGAAGTCTTCCAGACCCCAAATTAGGCAAAAATGCCCAGCCTGGGAGACACCCTATAGCAACCTGATCAATCACCTAATGCCAACCTTCCAGCAGGAATCTGCCCTGAGGTCACTGACTCCTAACCCGTGAAGCACGTCGACTCTCCCTGGGCTGCCGGGAGGCTGGCCTGCGGTACTCTGTGTCCACACTCTGTCCTTTGTTCCTAATAAACTCACTGCTTTCTGAAATGCTCTATGTCTGGAAATTCTTTTCCAACCCGTGCTTGGACTGCCTCAACACAGAAGTCCAGACTTTTGAAAAAACAATGTGAATGTTTCTTGGCTTCTGTGTCTCATGTTATGATAAGGGAGATTCAACTGCAGTGTCTTTTGGTCCTTCCCCTCTGTCTGTTTAAGGGTGTTTCATGCTGCTTTGGCAGATGATGCTTCCAAAATTTTGAAATGTTTCACTGGTGCAGCTTTCTGAACTGGCTGCTACCCATGCAGTAGGATTTGTTTCCTTTTGGTATAAATCAAACGTTTAAGATGATAGCTCAGAGAAAATAATTGGAGTTTTATTGCTTTGGAAAGTATCTGTGTGAGTCCTTCATGCTCCGTTAGTCAGAAAATATTAACATAATGTATGAGTCCTGCTATGAATCTGGGATAATGTATGGACCGATCTCCCATAATAAAAAAATAAAAAATAAAAACTCTAATCTTTACAAGGCTTTAACATGTAACATTAGATGTAATAACATGTAAGGTTTTTTTTGTTTTTTTTTTTTTTACTTTCACACAGCAACAAGTGAAAAAAAGAGAATGTAACCACTTTTGCTTAAGGTCTTAGAAAATACCTCCCCTGACTAACTCAGGCACTTCAGAAAGATCACTGATTTTTGATACTTTGAGTGAATAAAAATGTGGTTTTCCATGAAGAGGGTTAACTTATTACTGAGGACCCTGTGGGTTAATTCTTGAAATGGGATCCTATTTCTGACATATTGCACAGTTTAGTTAATGCTGGTTTAAGGCCCTCTTTGTAAAAGTTATTTGCATGGCTGGGTCATGTTGGCCCCATTACATTTTAGCATACAGTTGGGCCTGCAGAGTCTCTACACGATTCAGAACCAAAGAATAGGATTTATAAAAATGTGTTCCTGTGGAGGGAAAGCTTGGGAGCTGAAAATTTATGAGCGCAGGGGTTCCTTTCCTCCACTTCTCTATGTCCCGTCATTCTCAGAAGCTTATATTCTTGTCAAGGGAGCAGTAGTTTCTTGTGTGGATACTGTGGGGCCATGTGGCCCTTCCTGTAGGTTTCAGTTACTTAATAATTTACCAATTTGTCCAACTTCATAGTGACTGTATTACATTGTTTTGTCTTTTTTTTTTAAATTTTTTATTAGTTGGAGGCTAATTACTTCACTGTTTTGTCTTTATAATTAAATATATATACATTTTATTGAAAAAGAATTCAGTTATAATGTGGTGTTAGTTTCAGGTTTATAGTACAGTGATTCAACTATACATACATGTATTTTTTTTCAGATTATTTTCCTTTATAGATTATTACAAAATATTGAATATAGTTATAGTTCCCTGGGCTGTAAAATATATACTTGTGGTTCAGTCACTAAGTTGTGTTTGACTCACACCAACAATAAGCATTGCAGTGATATTTTCCACCAATTTACTTTGAGAAATTTTAGGATAAGATATATTTTAAAGAATTGTTTTTAACAATGATTTTAAAAACTTCCTTCTGTAACTAGATCAGTTCACAGGACAATCTTTTGCACCATGGCTGAGATTTGAGACAGATGACTTTTCAGTAATGTTTTAATTCCAGTTAAAAGCTCAAGAGGATTCCCCAGCAAGAATAAAGGGAGGGTTTGGAGCTGGCCTTGGAAGAGGAAGCAGCTTCTCCAGCTGCAAAACTGTCACATGGGGGAAGCAAAAGATCGCGTGCCAAGGACACTGGCAAGAGAGGGGCACCCCTCGTTTCTGCCTTGAATCTCCCCCTAAATCTTATATTCCCCCGTCAGCCGTAGTCTGACTGCCATTTCCCTGTCCACAACATCAAGGAAATGTGTGCACTTGAAAATCACCTTGTAGCTTCTGTGATGAATGAAAACATCAGTGTCTCAACCACGGAGTATATTCTTATTTTACAGTCACAACCCTGGAGTAAATCACGTCACCTAACACTATCCACAAAATTTTTCAGTCTCTCTTTAAGGAGATAACTGTTTGCCTCCAAAAATCAAACCAAAAACATCAAAAAGATAGCCCATAAAGCCAAAACTAAAATTCTCTTGCGTGATTTCGATATACATCTATTCCCTTAACATAGAGATGCGCAACCATGCAGTAGGCAGCTTCTAAATGACCCCCCTTGTATTCATGCCCTTGTATAACCTCTTCTGCTTGAGTATGGGCTAAACCTATTCACTCACTTCTAAATAATTGTATGTGGTGGAAGGAATAAGATGACACTTAAAAGCTTTGCTTATTAAAGCATCAGGGCTTTGTCTTGGTCACTCATTCTTGTTCTCCCTCTGGGAGAAGCCAGTGGCCATGTGGGTGAGGGGTTGCTAAGTGTGTGGACAGACCAGCATAGGAAAGGACTAAGGGCTGCCAGCAACTACATAAGTGAGCTTGAAAAGGATCCTTAAGCTAGTGAAATTTTGAGATGACTGCAGCCTGGCTATTAATCTATACAATATCTTGAGAGACCTTAACTGAGACACCTTCTGGCTAAGCCTCATCCCAGATACTAAACCCGGAGATATTGGTACATACATGTTTATTGTTCTAAGGCTCCAAGAACAATAATTGGGGATATTTGTTACAGGACATAATAGATAGCTCAGTTCAGTTCAGTTTAGTTCAGTCGCTCAGTCATGTCCAGCTCTTTGTGACCCCATGGACAGCAGCACGCCAGGCCTCCTTGTCCATCATCAACTCCCAGAGTTTGCTCAAACTCATGTCCAAAGAGTCGGTGATGCCATCCAGCCATCTCATCCCTTGTTGTCCCCTTCTCCTCCTGCCTTCAATCTTCCCCAGCATCAGGGTCTTTTCCAGTGAGCCAGTTCTTCACATCAGGTGACCAAAGTGTTGGAGCTTCAGCTTCAGCAGATAGATAGCTAAAAAATCAAAATATTTAAGTTAATTGTTTAAAAATCGAATGTTTTCCTTCACAGACATCGTTTTAATAGTATATTCACCAATGCATATCTGCACATATGTAATTCATCTCTGTAGATATTTGGAAAGTAAGTTTCTCTCTCATTCTGTGTTCTTTCCAAGATGTAACCACTGTTACTATTTCATGTATCCATCTGAATATCCTCCATACACACAAGTAGATATGATTATACATCTTTTAAAGATACACAGGAGCCATCCACATAATGATTATACATGTTGCTTTCTAGCTTACTGACATATTTTTGAATCAAGTTATCAATTGGCTTATTGTTTTTAATGTCTACATGCCATAATTTCTCCATCAAATTCTCAACCAATGAACATTTTGATTTGTAGTATTTTGCTGTCACAAAAATACTAAAATGCACATCTTGTATCTATTCCTATAGGACAACTTTTTAAAAATAAAATTGCTTTGTCCAAAAATTAAAAAAAATTTAGTTTAGATAGATCTTGCCCAGTTTTCTATGTAAACTTTGTTCCAGTTTACACCCCCACCAACAGTGTAAGACAATGCTCATTTTCTACAATTGTATTAACATGGTTCTCCAATTTTTATATTTGCCAGTCTCAAAGTCTAAATAAATAAGTTCTTATGGTCTAATACTAATTACAAGTGTGGTTGGACATTTGTTAAGATATTTAAAAACCCTTTCATTTCCGTTCCTACGGACTGCATATTCATATTCTTTGCCCCTTTGTAAAAATCAGATCACTGACTTATACTTTTTTGTGGTTTATAGAAGCGTTTCACATATGAGAACATCAGTCTTTTATCTTCAAAATATTTGCTCTCATTTTTCATCTGTTTTACTATCGTGGGCATATGGACATGGAATATTGAGATAACTGAATCAGGCGTGAAAAGATGGTTAATGGGAGTTCCTCTGTGCTTAGATCACTTTGTGTGTTTAGAAGGCTACCTACAAAGTATCAGTTGCAGGGATCTACATATGATCCAGGACTGGTCGCTTTCCCTTGACCATATCAATGTGCAGGGGCATAGCAAAGACTTCAGGAAAGTGCTGTAGTTACCATTTAATTTTGAAGAAGCCACAAAAAAGGAAGACAAAACTTTTCAGCAAAGGGAGAAAAGAAGATATCTGAAGAGACCTGGACAAATATTTTAAAAAATTAAAAAGAAAAAGCAAACTGAGAGGCACTAAATACAGTGGTTTCGTCCCAGGAAAGTGTGAAGAGAATTCTGAACTGCTCATTACCTATGTAACTAACTCACATAACCACTAACTAAACACTTACCAGATGTTTGCTACTCATTCACATGTATCAGGTGCATTACTGAGAATTCAGTGCACTAACCAGTTGTTCATTCAATTGTCTCCTTCCTGAAATAGGGAAGGGCCTAGGCCTAATAAAAATTTAAAGGATTGCACTCCGTGGATCACAACAAACTGTGGAAAATTCTGAAAGAGATGGGAGTACCAGACCACCTGACCTGCCTCTTGAGAAACCTGTATGCAGGTCAGGAAGCAACAGTTAGAACTGGACATGGAACAACAGACTGGTTCCAAATAGGAAAAGGAGTACGTCAAGGCTGTATATTGGTCACCCTGCTTATTTAACTTATATGCAGAGTACATCATGAGAAATGCTGGGCTGGATGAAGCACAAGCTGGAATCAAGATTGCCGGGAGAAATATCAATAACTTCAGATATGCAGATGACACCACCCTTATGGCAGAAAGCGAAGAACTAAAGAACCTCTTGATGAAAGTGAAAGAGGAGAGTGTTGGCATCTGGTTCCATCACTTCATGGCAAATAGATGGGAAACAATGGAAATAGTGAGAAACTTTATTTTCTTGGGCTCCAAAATCACTGCAGATGGTGACTGCAGCCATGCAATTAAAAGACCTTTGCTCCTTGGAAGAAAAGCTATCACAAATCTAGACAGTATATTAAAAAGCAGAGACATTACTTTACCAACAAAGGTCCATCTAGTCAAAACTATGGTTTTTCCAGTGGTCTTGTACGGATGTGAGAGTTGGACTACGAAGAAAGCTGAGCACCGAAGAATTGATGTCTTTGAACTGTGGTGTTTGAGAAGACTCTTGAGAGTCCCTTGGGCTGCAAGGAGATCCAACCAGTCCATCCTAAAGGAAATCAGTCCTGAATATTCATTGGAAGGACTGATGCTGAAGCTGAAACTCCAATACTTTGGCCACCTGATGTGAACAACTGACTCATTAGAAAAGACCCTGTTTCTGGGAAAGATTGAAGAGGGGAGGAGAAGGGGACAAGAGAATGAGATGGTTGGATGGCATCACCAACACGGTGGATAAGAGTTTGAGTAAACTCCAGGAGTTGGTGATGGACAGGGAAGCCCGGCATGCTGCAGTCCATAGGGTCACAAAGATTCGGACACGATTGACTGAACTGAACTGAACTGAACTGAAGTGGTGTAAGGAATAGGATGAAAATTCTAAGTTTAATTTATTAAAGGATCAGGCCTTTGAATTTACTTTTGAAGTAACATTGTGCTTCTATGATACTGGTACCATAATACCCTGTGAATGCAGTGAATTAAACAAATTGTGAATTCTGTATCCCTCTGTTATGTGGTCAGAGAATGATATTTCCAAAATGTAAATAGAGTTTCATAGCTATTTGATCTTAGAGCTACATTATAAATTGCCATATCTCTGAGAAACGCTTTGGTAACTTTATGTTTGGAGGTTATTGTGGGGTCATTTACTCTCTCAGGAAGGAATTATCTGGTACCTACACAGCATAAAGTGAAGAGTGAAGATGCATGTCTGTGGAACTTCAGGATAAGTCACTGTTATACAAGAAAATCAACATGTCAGAAAAATGAAATACATATAAATGTATCAGTACATCAGTCAATGAAAATTATACTTCTTTTACACCTCTTGGACAGAGGAAGAAAGAATATGATAGATATCTGAAAGTATGGAAAATTACCAAACTCTAATTACATTTCCTTCCCTCCTCACTTACTTGACAACCACCAATTAAGCAATTACACCAGTTATTTTCTTTAGCGTTCACTTTGACGTCTAAGACATATGTTTCTGATTCTATCTCTGTAGACTGGATTGCCCCCTCAGAGAGAAGGAAAGAGAGACAGACAGAGAGACAGATACAGAGAGGAAACAGACCATCAGGTTTTCATTCCTGAGAGTCTTTGAGATAATATCTAATGAAGTCATAAACTATTTCAGTTAGGTGTATCACACACTTCTAATTCATTATTCATTTAATAAATAACCATTTGCCCCTCCCTGCTCCCACTTTCTGTTTTTTTCCTGTATTCTCTCTCTCAGGGAATGATATCTTCATCCCCTAAATTACGTATGCCAGAAACATTGACGCAACCTTAACATGATACACTCTAACCACCTACGTCCATCAGTGTGTGACAGAGTGCTCCTCCCAAATATCCTTTGACCTCCCCACTTCATTTTGTTTCCAAGATCAGTCAGAACCAATCTATTACTATATGTGTGTGTGTGTGTGTGTATATATATATATATATATATATATCAGTGTATATATATATATATGTGTGTGTGTATATGTATATATATATAATTGTATTTACGCTATGAGCTGGTGAGTGAAAGTTGCTCAGTCATGTCCAACTCTTTGAGACTCCATGGACTATAGTCCATCAGGCTCCTTGGCCTGTGGAATTCTCTAGGCAAGAATACTGGAGTGGGTTGCCATTCCTTTCTCCAGGGGATCTTTCCTACCCAGGAAATCGAACCTGGGTCTCCTGTATGACAGGCAGACTCTTTACCCTTTGAGCCACAAGGGAAGCTCATACACATTTAATTTCTGGAGAATTCCATGGAGAGAGGAGAGTGATGAGCTATAGTTCTTGAGGTCTCAAAGAGTTGGGCACGACTGAGCAATTAACACTTTCACTTTTTGCACACACACATTAATAGTATAAGTGTGTGTGTATGGTAACTCAGTCACTAAAGGATCCACCTGCAATGTGGGAGACCTGGGTTCAATCTCTGGGTTGGCAAGATCCCCTGGAGAAGGGCATGGCAGCCCACTCCAGTATTCTTGCCGGGAGAATCCCCACGGACACAAGAGCCTGGTGGGCTACAGTCCATGGGATCTCAAAGAGTTGGACAAGACTGAGCTACTAAGCACAGCATAAACTCAAAGACAGAAGACAACAATGCTGAGAAATATGTGGAGTAAAGCATATCCTTGTGCACTATTGAGGGGAATGTAAAGTGGTACAGACATTATCAAAATATGTATAGGTTTTCCTCAAAAAATTAAAAATAGAACCACCACATAATCCAGCAATCCTACCTCAGGGTATATACACAAAGGAAATGAAAACTTTGAAGAGATATTCATTGCTGAATTATTCACAAGAGCCAAGATATGGAAACAACCTAAGTATCCGTTAATAGATGAATAGATAAAAGAACATTGGACAAGAGGCAGTGATCAAGACCGTCCCCAAGAAAAATAAAGGCAAAAAGCAAAATGGTTGTCTGAGGAGGCCGTACAAATAGCAGAGGAAAGAAGAGAAACGAAAGGCATAGGAGAAAGGGAAATAGTCTCCATCTGAATGCAGAGTTCCAAAGAATAGCAAGGAAAGATAAGAAAGCCTTCCTCAGTGATAAATGCAAGCAAATAGAGGAAAACAGTAGAATGGGAAAGACTACAGATCTCTTCAAGAAAATTAGAGATACCAAGGGAACATTTCATGCAAAGATGGGCTCAATAAAGGACAGAAATGGTATGGACCTAACAGAAGCAGAAGATATTAAGAAGACACGATAAGAATACACAGAAGAACTGTACAAAAAAGATCACGACCCAGATAATCACGATGGTGTGATCACTAACCTAGAGCCAGACATCCTGGAATGTGAAGTCAAGTGGGACTTAGGAAGTATCACTACAAACAAAACTAGTGGAGGTGATGGAATTCCAATTGAGCTATTTCAAACCTTAAAAGATGATGCTGTGAAAGTGCTGAACTCAATATGCCAGCAAATTTGGAAGACTCAGCAGTGGCCACAGGACTGGAAATGGTCAGTTTTCATTCCAATCCCAAAGAAAGGCAATGCCAAAGAATGCTCAAACTACCACACAACTGCACTCATCTCACACGCTAGCAAAGTAATGCTCAAAATTCTCCAAGCCAGGCTCCAAATTCTTCAAGCCAGTTCTTCAAAAGTATGTGAACCATGAACCTCCAGATGTTCAAGCTGGATTCAGAAAAGGCAGGGGGACCAGAGATCAAATTGCCAACATCCACTGGATCATCGAAAAAGCAAACGCATTCCAGGAAAACATCTACTTCTGCTTTATTGACTATGCCAAAGCCTTTCTGTGTGGATCACAGCAAACAGCGGGAAATTCTTAAAGAGATAGGAATACCAGACCACCTGACCTGCCTCCTGAGAAATCTGTATGCAGGTCAGGTAGCAACAGTTAGAATTGGACATGGAACAACAGACTGGTTCCAAATTGGGAAAGGAGTACATCAAGGCTGTATATTGTCACCCTGCTTATTTAACTTATGTGCAGAGTACATCATGAGAAACTCTGGGCTGCATGAAGAACAAACTGGAATCAAGATTGATGGGAGAAATATCAATAACCAAAGATAGCCAGATGACACCACCCTAATGGCAGAAAGAGAAGAAAGACTAAGGAGCTTCTTGATAAAAGTGAAAGAGGAGAGTGAAAAAGTTGACTTAAAACTAAAGATTCAGAAAATAAAGATCATGGCATCCAGTCCCATCACTTCATGGGAAAATGATGGGAAAAAATGGAAACAGTGAGAGACTTTATTTTCTTGGGCTCCAAAATCAATGCAGATAGTGACTGCAGCCATGAAATTAAAAGACCTGCTCCTGGAGGAAAAGCTATGACCAATCTAGACAGCATATTAAAAAGCAGAGACATTACCTTGCCAATAAAAGCCCCTCTAATCTCAGCTATGGTTTTTTCCAGTGGTCATGTATGGATGTGAGAGCTGGACTATAAAGAAAGCTGAGCACCAATGAATTGATGCTTTTGAACTGTGGTATTGGAGAAGACTCTTGAGAGTCCCTTGGACTGCAAGGAGATCCAACCAGTCAACCCTAAAGGAAATCAGTCCTGGGTGTTCATTGGAAGGAGTGATGCTGAAGCTGAAGCTCCAATACTTTGGCCACCTCATGCGATGAACTGACTCATTGGAAAAGACTCTGGTGCTGGGAAAGATTGAGGACAGGAGGAGAAGGGGACAACAGAGGATGAGATGGTTGGATGGCATCACCTACTTGATGGACATGAGTTTGAGTAAACTCCGGGAGTTGGTGATGACAGGGAGCCCTGTGTGCTGCATTCCATGGGGTCACAAAGAGCCGGACACGACTGAGCGAATGAACTGAACTGAGATAAAGAAAATGTGTGTGTGTGTATGTGTGTGTGTTGTGTTGTTCTTTAATTCTTTATCATCTGAGACACCAGGGAATCGTCCTTCTAACAGGTGTGAGGTGATATCCTACTGTATTTTTGATTTGCACTTCTGTGATCATTAGTGATATGAAACACTATTTTAAAATACCCATACCATTTGTATGTATTTTTTGAAAAACATCCTAGCAAGTTATTTTTCCACTTTTTAACTGAGTTATATACATACACACACACACAGGCTATTGAGTTGTTTAACATCCTTGTTTATTTTGGATATTGACTTCCTATCAGATATAAGGTTTACAAAAATTTCTTCCATTCCATGGTTGGCTCCTAACTTGATTATTTCCTTAGCTCTTCATAAAGCTTTTAGTTTGAGTAAGGTAGGTGTTAGCTCTTCTCTAAATTTTTGGTAGAATTCAGCTGTGAAGCCATCTGGTCCTGGGCTTTTGTTTGCTGGAAGATTTTTGGTTACAGTTTCGATTTCCTTGCCTGTGATGGGTCTGTTAAGATCTTCTATTTCTTCCTGGTTCAGTTTTGGAAAGTTATACTTTTCTAAGAATTTGTCCATTTCATCCAAGTTGTCCATTTTATTGGCATAGAGCTGCTGGTAGTAGTCTCTTATGATCCTTTGTATTTCAGTGTTGTCTGTTGTGATCTCTCCATTTTCATTTCTAATTTTGTTAATTTGGTTCTTCTCTCTTTGTTTCTTAATGAGTCTTGCTAATGGTTTGTCAATTTTGTTTATTTTTTCAAAAAACCAGCTTTTAGCTTTGTTGATTTTTGCTATGGTCTCTTTAGTTTCTTTTGCATTTATTTCTGCCCTGATTTTTAAGATTTCTTTCCTTCTGCTAACTCTGTTCTCATTTCTTCCTTCTCTAATTGGCTTAGGTGTTAGAGTTAGTTATTTTATTTGGCTTTTCTTGTTCTTGATGTAAGCCTGTTAATGCTATGAACCTTCCCACTTAGCACTCTTTTACAGTGTCCCATAGGTTGGGTTGTTGTGTTTTGGGTTGTTGTGTTTTCATTTTCATTCATTTCTATACATATTTTGATTTCTTTTTTGATTTCTTCTATGATTTGTTGGTTATTCAGAAGCATGTTATTTAGCCTCCATATGTTTGAATTTTTAAAAATTTTTTTCCTGTAATTGAGATCTAATTTTACTGCACTGTGGTCA